>NW_004799438.1:0-1013 GCF_000002075.1 Aplysia californica | reverse complement strand
GGGGGGGAAAGCCTTGGAAACGTCTCATTTGGTAAACCAAGTTCAAAACCACCTCTTTTCCGTAAGAGTTTTACGGCACTTGCAACACACTAAGGTCATATAAGTGCCAAATATTAGAGGTGTTACAAGTTAGTAACAAACACAAAAAAGAAGGAGAGACCAGGATGATAGATGTTTGATATGAAAGAAGGGGCAAACCACACCAGAGCACCCACCAACCACCCACTCAAGACCACCGTGTCGGGTACTCGAACTGAAACTGAAGAAAACGACCCGAGTTCAAGAGCTGCGTAACCCGGTCTGGGACTCCAAAGAGGGCCATTCACTCTGTCTGTCGTTCCCCATGATATCAACTGAGCTGACAGAGCGCGTATGTAAAGTGCTACGTGAATAAATGATTATGTAGAAAATACAAAGAACCAGCGTCTGTAGTGTAGCAGTTACAAGCTTTACCGTAGCACGCCGAAGATCTAAGTTCCATTCCCGTGTGAAGAGATTTCATTGTTTTAATGGAGTACCTCGATCTCTCCGTTTTTTTGTATCCCTCTCAGCCCGGGTTAGCCCTTACATGCAGCTTCGAAACCTGCCTCCTATATTATGATCCAATTGTTTTTAAGTAGAGGTTTTACGGCACTCGCAACTGCATAAGGTCATATGAGCGCCAGAAGATTAGAGGTGTTACAAGAGAGTAACAATCATTTAAAAAAGAAGAAGGGGGAGATAAGGACAATAGATGTTTGATAGGAAAGAAGAAGCAAACCACACCAGAGTACCCGCCAACCACCCACTAAAATGTCTACAATAAAAAAAAAGACAAATACAGACACACAGAAACGAACGCAGTGTCGGTAAAATGCCGAGGCAGAAAGGCAAGTGGGTAGACTGTAGGGGTGGGTAAACAGTAGAGATGGGAAGACGAAAAGGCAGGACAAGGAGACAGACTGACACAGAGAACAAGAAAGCGCCTGGAGATGCTCTCTCTCTCTCTCTCTCTCTCTCTCTCTCTCTCTCTA
>NW_004799437.1:8972-14690 GCF_000002075.1 Aplysia californica | reverse complement strand
GAAAGTATCCCCCCTCCCTTTTTTTTGGTACGTGTTTTACGGCGCTCACTACTGCATGGGCGCGCAGGACACATTGACAGTTGGTAGGAAATTTTGAATTTTGCCCGGGTGGAGGCTGAGGCCTAGGCATAAGGGGCCCGCACGTTTAAAAAAAGCGTCAAAATTGAGCATCAAAACTTCGATGCGTTTTGATACAAAATTTCACTGCGTGTAGGGCGTTTTCAATTGATGTCCTAAAAAGATTTGAACTAATTTTTTACGAATCAAACTCGTTTGATATTTTTCGAGTCGTCAAATTTTTTTATGCGTGTGTGGACTCCTGTAAAATTTTTGATCTAACTTTTTTACTTCGAAGGTGATCGCCGAGGAGACGGATCGTTTCTGCTTCTCTTTTACTCTCTAGTGGGCTCCCTAACTCCACCCCCACTGCAAATTTTAGTAGGAACATGCCACTTGGCACACATGTACCTTGAACAAAACTAAGAATTTTGATAAACGGACACAAGCTCTATCTGCACAATTTCACTCTAATTTGCATAAATTAAAAATGGCCGCCATTGAAAAATCAAGCAAAATGAAAATAACTCTAAATTATCATACACATCTTCGATTTTCATGAAAATGATGTCAAAATATATGTTTTTTGGGATGCCTTAACCATTGAAATCAAAATTTGGGATATAGAAGGTGAAGTTTTTTTATTTATTCAATATGTTAGTCACATGATATGATTATGAAGTATCTACATTTTGCATATTTCAAATTGACAAGCTTGGACCTCCGCTTTCACCAGTCACCCCATTGATGATGCTTCCCCTTTTTAGGGAATCAGCTCACAGTCCAATGATGGTATTCCATGGGATGAACATTGTTGCTGCTGTTGCAAAGTACCTGAATTCAGGACAGACCCCGGTCATAGTTGCTGATCTGGAAAGAAGATTCCATGGAAATTTTCAGATGTCTTGGGAAAGGACAAGTTTGTGGTGATGCTTGGGGCACTGCACACTGAGAAAATGCTGTTTGAAGGGCCCAGGGGAGTGGCTGGAAGGGAGTGGATGGGCATTACTTCTGTCAGTCAGTGGTGTGGCTTCAAGTGGAGTTGCTGATTCTATGATGTAGGTGACACATCTGACCCGCACTCGCTACATGTACCAAGTCACAGCTCTTGCTTTGTTTACTGAGACAAACCCATCGTGAATACCTGACAACAACTATTGAAGATAAGCCATTGGAACTGGGTGCTTGGATTAGGTATCAGCGGGACCGAGAACCGCAATTCTTGTACTGGCACCAGACTCTTGAGCTGCAGCTGATGGTTCTGCTGTTTGTGAAGTTGATTCGGACTGCATCGTTTGATCTGTACTTAGTGACTTTAGAACATCTCATGCCATGGGTGTATGCTCTTGATCACATACACTATGTCCACAATCTACCAATTCATCTACGAGATATGTGCGGCCTTCGAGAAATACATCCAACAGTTCATAAAGAGTTCATGAAGGGAAAATTCGTTGGACAGAAGATAAGTCGTGCATTTTCTAGCATTGCCTTGGACCAAATTCATGAGCAGCTCATCGGTTCTCTGAAGGATGATGGAGGAATAATTATTAGACTAACTGAGGATCCTGTAGTCCTTGAAAGATTTATGATTACTGGACCAGAACTTGCTCGCATCATCAAGGAGTTCGAAAACACAGCTTAAAACAGTCACAGGAAGCACCAAGAACAGTTTCGTAAATGTCGAGATACTTTCAGAGAAGATGTGAATGGCTTAATCAGTGCATTCTCTGATGTGGGAAATCCTTTCCTTGAAATATCTGGGCAATTGATTTCTCTTGACAGGTCCAGAATCATGACAGGTGATGTTATGAGCTCATTGAGAAACATGACAAAAATTTGAAAAGACAAGTATGATACATTGTTTTCAGAAAGGGTTTCATCCAGCACATCGCCATGGACCTCCACTTTTCACGTGAATAGATTGTCTCTTTTTGGTGTAAAAGCCCAACAATGTAAAGAAAAATCCGACCTTGCTTCCATGAAGGAAGAACGAACCCAGTTTATTCAAATGGTGCTCTCTGTGCACTCAGGGAGGGACATTGGTGAAGAAATGTTTGCACATGAGAACACTACATTACCACCATCTCTCAGTTCCCAGGGTCAGATGCACAAAGGAACTAAATCTGAAATTCTCAAGTACCTCGAAGGTGATATTGAGATTCTACTTCTGATACTTCCCCTAATTCTGATGTTGTTATTCTAGATGGAGCCTTCATCGTGCAATCACTGAGACCTGGTACAGCATCAACATTTCAGGATTATGCAGACCAGGTGTTTCTTCCATACTGTGATGTCATGGCTAAAGGGTGTGTCGTGGGATGCCTACAAACACGATAGTCTCAAATCCAGCACTCGGGAAACCAGAGGCAGTGGCATGCGGTGTCAAGTGACATCATCAACCAAAGTAGCGAGTAACTGGCAAGGATTTTTACGGGTCGATGAGAACAAAACAGAACTGTTTTCTCTGTTGGCAAAGAACATGTAAGAGATGTGCACAGAGGGCAAGCAAGTTGTTACAACCTTCGGAGAGAATGTTCTCACTTCAACTGTTCGCTCAAATACTCGCGCTTTATCATCTTGTATTCACGAGGAAGCTGATTCAAGGATTTTTTCCATGTTGCAGATGCGACACATGAAGGATTTAAACACATCACCATTCGTGCTAGTGACAGTGATGTGGTGATAATAGCTGTGTCCTGTTTCCAAGATCTCAACCTTGATGAGCTCTGGATAGCCTTTGGATACGGCAAATCATACAGACATATATCCCAGTTCACCAGATTGCTATGCAGTTGGGACCATCCAAGTCTCGAGCTCTTCTAGCATTTCATTCTCTGACCGGCTGACACCACCTCAGCATTTTAAGAAAAAGGCAAGAGAACAGAATGGGCTGTTTGGCAGGAATTCCCAGAGCTCACTGCAGCACTTTAGCGCCTGTCAACATTCTCTAGTAGAATCGATGATGATGCCATGTCCTATGTAGAGGCATTCATCGTTCGCCTTTACGACAGGTCCTTGGACATCACATGCAGCACGCATGGAATTGTTCTACACGTACTACAAAGACAGGCATTTTGAGAAATTGCCACCTACAAAGGATGCATTGCCACAGCACACATTACACGCAGCATATCAGGCAGGCCACATCTGGGACAAAGCCCTCATTTGTTCTCCAACCTGGCCTACCCATATGAATGGGGATGGGTCATGACAAATGACAAGTGGTTACCTCGATGGACAACACTTGCCCCTATTACAAAGAACCACAAATGCCTCGTGACATGTCAGTGCAAGAAAGTGTGCAAGCCTCCATGCCAATGTTGGCTGTCGTGAAATGAAGTACTCTCTGTGCATGCAGGGGAGCTTGTTTCAATCAAGGAAAATAATGTGTACATATCAGTAAACATAACGCATTGGTTATTAAAAGAATAGGCAAAATATGGGTGAACCTGGCCTGCTAAAGGGATTTTAAATTACAAAAACAAAACGACGTGTGTAGTCCTAGCATCTTCCCAAAATTATGATTGTGCGTCATTTTTTTTATTATTTTTCAAGGCGGCCATTTTTAATGTATGCAAATTAAGAATCAATTTGACCTTTTATGATAATTCTTAGAGTGTCACTGAGTTTGTTAGCCTGAACTTACTAAGAAACAAAACAACACATTGATATTTTTATCATTCTTCTGTCAAAATTTATATTCGGTTCGTATTTTCATTATACTTCAGTGGCAGCCATTTTTCATTTATGCAGGTTAAGAATGAATTTGACCTTTTATTATAACTTTGATGGTGTCTTTGAGTTTGCCAGCCATATATTTATATGAAACAACACCAAAATTAATGTTCTACCATTTGTCTGTCAAAAGTTATATCCAGTTATCATTTTCATTCAGTGGCGGCCATTTTTAATTTATGCAAATGAGGGTCTGAATATGCATTTGGACCTTGTGTCCGTTTCTATTTTCCAATGATATGGTGTCAGGTACTTACATGCCAAGTGGTTCCTTCCTACTAAAATTTGCAGTGGGTAATGGGACTGCTGGCCTAAGTCAGCCCACTACTCCTTTCTCCATCTCTTTCTCTCTTTCTTCACTCTTTCCTCAACCTCTTTTGTTCTCTTCTCCCGCTCACCTCTCGTCCCGCTCAATCGCCTCCTCTCCCTCACTCTCTCTCTCATTCATTTCCCTCTTTTTCTCTTTTGCTACCGCTATTTCTTGTATCACAAATCAAACCGAGTTTTCTAGTTTTCCCACTTTAATCAGAATGTTTGTTATGTTACGAAGAGGCCGCAGAAAAAGGACCCCCCCCCCCCCATAATTTCATAGCAGCCCACCTACCCCCCCCCCCCCCCCCACACACACACATACAAAAAATCCCTTCCCCACAGCATCTTTCGATTTCCTTGTCTTTACATGTCGAAGATTTCGACAATACTGAATTTTGATGGAAAAAATACTGAAATGTGTGTGGGAAATTGTGCATCAAAATTTTGTATCAAAATTTGGTGCAAAATGTTGACTCTTTTTTGAACGTGTATGGGCCCCTTTATAAATCGATTTTGGACTTGATAAGATTGGACCTTACGTAAAACAAAAGGCCGGGGCTACTCGCCCGATGTCGGGTGGCTAGTGCCAGGCTAGTCGACCGAATTCGGTCTCTTTTCTCCTCATAGTTTGAAGTTTTCTGCACCGATATCTCTGCAATCTGCGATTACAAATGGTTCGCGTGAAAAGTGGCAAAATTTTGAAATTGTTTCGCTCAGGTCTCTAAAACTTTGGAAAGTCTTTCCCACATATAACTCAGCTGCCATTGTTGAGTACAAAAAAATGTAAATTTTCAGTTACCACGGACTCTTAAGCCAAGGAAATAACTACTCTTTAGCGACCATTTTCTCACTAATTTTACTTCTGAAAACAAGTGACCCCCACCTCCTTCTTTCGCAAATATCTCGACTTGTATCTAAGATAAATGGATATTTTTTTCATCGAAATAAAGACAAGTGAACAAGGTTTAGGATGATACCAATAACTCTACATGCCCAAAAATTGACGCGAGCCTGATTCCACCACGCTGCCTCACATATATTATTCAATTTGTCATCTCATCTCTGACAGTAGGCTAAGCAAATCCTGGTACTTCTGTCCTGTCGATACAATTATCACCAAGCCTTCTAATATATTGCTTTTACACCTAACTTTTTTTAACCGTTCGATTGTCAAATGCCAAAACCAGAGCACAACTTCACTTTTTTTTAAAATCTTTATTATGACAGCCGTTATTTTCACACACACACACACACACACACTCTCTCTCTCTCTCTCTCTCTCTCTCTCTCTCTCTCTCTCTCTCTCTCTCTCTCTCTCTCTCTCTCTCTCTTCAACGTTTTTTTAAACACATGTTGCTGCACAGATGATGACGATGACGTAAGTAGGCCTACTCTAGTACAGAATTTCGGGATGGAGGCTACGGGTTTCGCAAGGGAAGCACTCTCGGCACCCATCGCAAATCTTAGTAGTTTTGACACCTTAATACTAATGAGGCGGGGGTGCCCAGGATCAGAGCTCAGCCTTCGATATACCGAAAAAAAGAAGTTGATTTTAGCTAATAATACTGATAGGCCTAGATCTAGACCTCTGTGGTAAGAACCGGTATGTCT
>NW_004799437.1:7578-8586 GCF_000002075.1 Aplysia californica | reverse complement strand
GGACTGCCCATTCTGAGAGGGATACAAACGACGTCTTAGCAGAAAGACAAAACATATATGATATTCGATTGAAAAAAATTACCCCCACATGGAAATATTGGAAATGAAACTCAAGTCTTTTGTGTGTGAAGGCTGAGCACTTAACCTCTGCACCACCGGCTCATTATTATTATTATTATAATACACTCTTTAACATATTGTTTGACTTTACACATTTCAAAAGCCTATAACGACCTATTGTTTTGACATTTTGACAAGTCAAGTCACCTGAACCAAATGATGTTCGTGGGTGGTTGTCGGGTGCTCTGGCGTGGTTTGCTTCTTCTTTCTATGTTTGTTACTCTCTTGTAACACCTCTAATCTTCTTTCTGGTGCTCATATGACCTTATGCAGTTGCGAGCGCCGTAATTACTGAAACTAAAACTTAGTAGAGTCAACAACAGCAACAGAGGCAAAATCAACAACTACAAAAACAACAATAACAATAAACAATACAACAACAACAAACACAACAACAAACACAACAACAATCAATAAAAAAACCCGCCATCAATAACAACGATAGCAGTAACAACAACACTTTCAAGAAAATGTGACTCTCTGAACATTTATTGTAAAACAATGCAGGAACAACAACAACAACAACAACAACAACATCATCACACTGATCGTTAACACTTTGGAGATGTTCATCGGGAAATATAGGCAAACATATGAGGCGATGTAGGAGAACGTAGTGGGACGGAGTAACAAACAGAGAAACCATGGTAACAACAGACGCGTCCTTGATGTGTAAGATTCCAGTAGTCTACACCTGACAGGGTTTTGATTCCTCGTGGTGTCATTGTTTGTGGTTGACTGGTGATGTCACTGGTCACTAGTGGTATCATCATTTTCATCACTGTCAACTTTCGCAGACAAGTTTTGTTTCGTAACACAAGCTGTGCAAGAGGAGAAAATAGAATGAAATATTTCATTAATAATAACATTTAAAAAATAACTTTAAAA
>NW_004799437.1:5175-6525 GCF_000002075.1 Aplysia californica | reverse complement strand
CATGATCTGTACAATGCGTCAACATCATATACAAGCCAGCGAATTATACAACGATGAAGCAGGCTTAAACCTGAGGATGCAACAAATCCATGTACGATCTCGTCGAGGGACAAGAGCAGTGCGTGGCGTCCAAAATATGGGGTGCCTTCATTATCGCTGTAGTCATTGAACCATGCTGGCAATGCTGCCATCACTGTTGGTGGATCTAATTGCATTGTGCCGCCAATCTCAGCCTGGCCTGCTAGCTTATCGTTGCATCAATTGCCTCGGACTCCTGCATGAACAGGGCCACAGATCCATACAATCTTTGTGAGTCTGTTGCTTCGTATTGTCTCTCACCATTCTGAATACATAAAGCGTTTCGTTACTTTTTCGAAGGTACTCATTGAGTCAGTGACGAGGATGGCAGACTGATGTCTGTCGCCTTAATCCAGTTTAGGGCCTCTGTGATGGCCTTCAACGCCATGCACATTATGTTGGACATGGTTATACTGGTGGCGCCTGACAGCTCTCTCTGTACATGATGTATGACCCCGTTTACACGGGTGCTGAAAGCTCATCCTGATTTGACCCCATGCTGTACTGACCCATCTCTGAAGATGACTACGTCGTCCTGTTCATTGTTCTCCTCTATCAGAGTCTCTACCTCGGCATTGGCTGCCCCCTCTGGCCTCTCACGACATTCTCTGCCTAAGGTTGCTACCACCCGAGTACATTGCCCAAGTGTGTCAGTGACGTAACTTACGTTGCGCAAAAGTTGCGCTGAGGGCAAACTTGCGGGTTGCGGGCGCGAATTTCTCTGAGGACAGCGTATGTAAATGTTTCACACTACAATTTTGCACTTTCTAGGTTCAGATCTTTCTACGTCACATTTCACCGAAGTCATAATTCAATTTGCTATGTTCACATGTGAAGGGAAAATACAAGATCTATATCACAGAGAGAGAGAGAGAGAGAGAGAGAGAGAGAGAGAGAGAGAGAGAGAGAGAGACAGGAGAGAGAGAGAGAGAGAGAGAGAGAGAGAGAAAAGAGAGCGACAGAGAGAGAGAGAGAAAGAAAGAAAGGAGAGGACTAGAAACAGGAAAAAATGATAAGAAGACAGAGAGGAAGAAAGAAGAAGAAACAGCACTCACCAGTCTTGGCCTTCAATGATCGTCTCGTGGCCGGACAGTAAAATTTGACCTTCACCAAGGTCACAGGCATGACGAGATTCGGAATCCTGGATCTCTGTAGCCGCTCCAGGCTCTTGGTCACCTAGAGAACTCTCCCTGGGCCAGCCTGACGAGAGGATGATTTTGTAATTCATCGAAGCAATTTATACCACTTTAAAAAGGGGTGGGGTGGGGTGGG
>NW_004799437.1:2376-3961 GCF_000002075.1 Aplysia californica | reverse complement strand
ACTAAAACCAGGCACACCTGTCAAACATGAATCATCAGCAGACATGAGAACAACAACTTTTGATGGATTGAAAAATAAAACATGCTCAAGGAACAAAATCACAAGCCATAACAAAGATCTTCTAACAAGGGAAATAACCAACTTTTCACGTAAATGAGACTTATTACGGTGATTGCGTCCCTTTAGTCATATGGCGAGGCGTAAATTCATTGTTTTGTGAAAAAAAACGAAAAAAACGTGAAAAAACGTGGATAATCCAAAATTTTGCAAATGTTGCAGAATTACGCGAAAAAAACGCGGCCACGCCGGGGCCGCAGAATCGCATAAACCTACGGGGACAGAAGAACATAATCAAACAAAACAAGCACGCGACTGGATGCTAAGAACTAAAGCAAGCACAAATTAATCCACACCCAAACAAACTAACAAACTAAAGAACAAACAAAACAAATACACTCACCGCCCACGGCCGGCTCTTGTGAGCTGACCTTGACACACACACCCCTGTCGGGCACGCCCCTTCGGGGATTCCCCTCGTCCACAATACTACACTCGTATCCGTGTGGGCAGAGCAAGGGGTCCGAATCGTCGTCAGGGGGCGTGGTGCTGCACATCTCCACTGCATGGTGCGGGAGTTGAGGATAAAAAGGGGGAAGGGGGTATGTGGAGAGGAGGTATGAGTATTATGCAGTTTTATGTTTTGAGAAGGATAAGTTTAGAGAAGAAGACGAAGAAGAATTTGGTTTGAAATCATAACCTTTCGGTTACGATCCCGGTACTCTAACCACTAGACCGCCGATGCCTTAATTTATTTCTCCCCGTAGGATTATGCAAATTTAGATGGGTAAATTATGCACAAAAAAAGCAAACTTATGAAAAAATTATGCAAGTTACCGTAACACCATTCGCGACATGTTTTGCACTTTTTCAACACGAATTTTCATGATTTTCATGTTTTATGCACAGAAAAATTGAAAACAGAACATATCAGCAGTATCAATAATTTGTTGTGTATTTGGAAAGAAAACAATACACATCAGTCAGAAAAAAACCCCAACCCAACAATATCATCTCTGTAACTTTCAGCTGTAGATCTAGATTCTAGATCTATAGAGGAAAGAAAAAGGTAAAAAAAAATAAAAAAATTTAAAAGGACATCTGGACTCTGGACCTCTGCTGATGCTGGCACATTACTAAAACCAGGGACACCTGTCCAACATGAAGCATCAGCAGACATGAGAACAACAACTTTTTATGGATTGAAAATTTAAACATGCTCAACTTGGCTCAAGGAACATAATCCCAACCCATAAAACCAAGATCTCCTAACAAGGGAAATAGAGAACTTGTCGCTTATTACGGTAATTATTTCCCTTTAGTCACATGCGAGGCGTTAATTAATTGTTTTGTGATTGAATAGGTATTTTTATATGTGAACTTGTCGCTTATTACGGTGATTATTTCCCTTTAGTCACATGCGAGGCGTTAATTAATTGTTTTGTGATTGAATAGGTATTTTTATATGTGAACTTGTCGCTTACTACGGTGATTATTTCCCTTTAGTCACATGCGAGGCGTTAATTGT
>NW_004799437.1:0-1693 GCF_000002075.1 Aplysia californica | reverse complement strand
AATAAGCACTGTTGTCTATAGCCGGGTACCCCTTCCCACATGGGTAAAGTGAGGGAAAATTGGTGTTAAGTGCCTTTTTCAACGACACAACGCACGGCTCGGGCGGAATTCGAACCCGTAACCTTGCTGCCTTGAGTCCGGTAGCCTAACTGCTAGACCACCTATGCCTAGATTGATTTTAGCTTTAGAAAGGAAGGACCGGTATACTCTGGTTTTTAATTAAAGCGTCGCCACACTACATGTACCCAGAAAGCCAAACAGACAGTCAGACAGCCAGTTCTATCGCGACGCGGTGGAACCAGGCTCTCGTCAGTATTTGAGCATAATATGCACTTATTAATATCATCATAGTAAAGCTTGTTCATGAGTAAGCTACAGATTTATATGAAAAAATACCCTTTTATCTTGAATAAAAGTAGATGTATTTAAGATTGAAGTTTGGTGACATCCAAAGTTTGAGTGGCCTAGCAAGCTGTAAATTTACCTTTTTTGTTTATTTATTTTTACATTTGATCAACCTGTTTCAGCAAAATTCCCACAAAAATGTGCTGTTCTTTTTTAGAAGAGAGGTGTTGAGCAGAAAAAAAAATAGATGCCAATTGCCCAACAAAAGAAAAGAAGGCCAGTTTCTTTTATTTCTTTATTTAGATGAGCGCCCGATTTCACCACGATGCTACACAATTACTATTAGTACACAAGTCTACGTATCATCTCCCTGAGAACTCCCCACGAGCTAATTAGATGTTTTTCTTGATCTCCAAGGACTTAGAAGGAATAAGCTGCACTCAAAGACTTGTTACTCCTAGACGAAGCACTGTTACTGTTAGATTTTCTGCTGACGCTGAATGTACTGGCAACAGCAAAAACGAGGAGAGCATGCCGATGGCTCGATTTCTCTGGTAGTAACCTAAACCTACCATCTTTCTAGGGTGAAAATATCAAAAGTTTTTTTTCGCGTTTTTCGTTTTTTTTTTTGTTTGGTTTTTGTTGTGGGGGTTTTTTGTGTGGAAAAACATAACCAAACTTCATGAAAAAACCCCCAAAGATTCTAAAAAATCCGCTATGTTGCCGAAAAAATGTGATTTCGTTGTTGTTTTCGTGGGGGTTTTTTAACTCTTATGCTGTGCGAATGTTGTCTTGCTTATATGACCTAAATTTTAAGGTACTTAGTTGTATCACTCACGTGGAAATAAAAGCGAAAAGACTCTAAAGAGTATAATGTTTTACCTTATCAAAAATGATACCTTTCTTTTAGTCGCCAATGCACTTTGCTCCGAAAGATGAGTACCACCACGGCTCGCGCAACTACACCCGAATTTGTAGAACAAAACACCAGTCGAGTGCACGTGTCCCACCCCTCCCCCCTCCCCCTTTTTTTCACCCATTCCCCCCTTTGCTTTTCGTTTGGCTCAAATTGGGTCCAATGGGTACATGCAGAGTTGGGATGCTTCAATTAAAAACCCCGGAGTATACCGGTTCCTCTTTTCTGAAAATAAAATGAATGTAGACGTCGGAAATACACCAGAGTGCACAGTCTAGGGTAACATATTATTATAATACAAGTCTATGTCTGCACTTGGCTTGCTGCCGACCATTACACTGTCTCAGACTGTCTGGGACACCTGTTGAAAGGATGTGCACACCATTCAACTCATCGAAAGAAAAAGTTGAAAATTGTAACCGGGCGAAAATA
>NW_004799436.1:13653-14724 GCF_000002075.1 Aplysia californica | reverse complement strand
ACACACACACACACACAGTCGTGAATACCCGAGAAAAAAAGAGGAATTAATTTGGTCTCCCAGACTCGGCATCTGTTCTGCTAACTGAAACTGCCAGACGCCTGACCCCAGACACTCAGAGTATAAGAACGTATAGGCCTGCACCGACGGGCCTGTAAATTTGCAAGATCTCCACAAAGGCTGTGATATAGATCTATGTTGAAGTCGTGTATTACGTACCCTGAGAATCTACACATCACGCAGAGTTGGTCGCTTTTGAGCACAAGGGGACTATCCCGAAAAAAAATATGCTGTTTTGAGAAAATCGAAGGTAAAGTTTGTGCCCCTTGTTCAGTTTCGTTTAAATACAAGGTAGGTTTTCTCATTAACCAAACAAATATACACACCAATGAAACCAAACTACTCCTATAGGTAGGGCAATGCCCACTTTTGGTGTAGGTCAAGATTTCTGGAAATCCCCGAAATCTGGGCTTGCCCGCTTGTTCTTAAAAGCGACCATATAATATGTTGAAGTCCGTTATTACATACCTACACACATCACACATATTTTTCATCGAACATGAATTAGGCCTGGCCTGAAGCGCACAATACCAGTAGGTGAAAAACACTGACAACAACCGAACATTGAAATAGCCCAGACGGTTAACTCTTTGATGACGAAGCGGACACATACGTTCATCAACAGCGAGCCAACGGCAATGTCGTGGTAAAATTGAACCATCATACTAAATTTTAAAAACGAATTTGCATTTTCTCTTTCTTTTTTTTTTTCTTTCTTTTTTTTTTTCTTTCTTTTTTTTTTTTTCTTTCTTTCTTTTTTTTTTTTTTGCATGCGCGTTGCTCCTTGCCATTTTAAAACAAAACAGAAATCTGTGTAAAAACAACAAAGGTATTCTTCTATTATCGATTTGTGGAGGCTGAATTTTTGCTATTCAAAAGGCTTTTTAATGGTTGCATCGATCGAAATGCAGTTTTCGTCAAAAGATTCTTTAAAATATTCTCCAGAGCATGACGCCCTTCGTTTTTTCAGTTCTGAGACAGTTTTGCTGCAAAAAGCTAAATTTCTTTATT
>NW_004799436.1:11448-13181 GCF_000002075.1 Aplysia californica | reverse complement strand
TGTCTTTCAGCCACACCCCTGATCTTCTGGTAGGAAAGATCTACACCTAGCCTTCTCGGAGAAGGGCGAACAATCTCGGAGGTCCCGTGTGCAAGTTGTGCACGTTAAAGATCCCTTGGTGGTCTAAAATCGATAAGAGTAGGCTTCGGCCGTCACCCGGGCAAAATTCAAAATTTCCTACCAACTGAAAAAGTTCAGTGTGTCCCGCGCGCTCATATGACCTTATGCAGTTGCGAGCGCCGTAAAACACTTACAAAAACAAAAACAACAAAAAGTCTATCAGTATCACGCATTGTCGCGCAATACTGAGCCCTATTTTAAATGGGCGACCAGTATAGATCTAGCCTCATGTTTTCTTTTTTTTACCAATGACTTTCAGTTGATGTTAATGCACCGATTATTCCTTTCATTGAAAGGGAGCCCAGCTAGTATTTTCTAAATGCACCAAATCAGCACGCCTCCAGGCGCTGTGACAATGACCAGAAAGACTACCGTCCTCAAAGAGTTAGTAGAAACTCACAACGAGGCGTGAGCAAGCAGCACGTGCCGGCCAACTGTACATGTACTTGTAACCCCACGGGCCTTATACGATGTGCCCACTACGGCTGGATCGAGCCGGTCGCCCGACTCGATCACCCGAAACTGAAAACAAACTCGTTTGTTTTTTAGGCGATTGAGTCGGGCGATCGGCCCGATCGGCCGATCCCAGCTGTAGTGGGCACCCCGTATAAGCGAATATTTAAATTTTGCGTCGGTGTCCGTGGAAAAACTGGTGAAATGGCACGTGTTTTACGCCCCTATCCACACCATTGGGTTATTCACGAGGCGGGACCTCCGAGTTTAACGTCCGTCTCCGAAAGGACCGAGCTGCTCTCTTGTAACACATCTATTCTTCAGCACTTATGTTTAGTTTTAGTTTTAGTAGAGGTTTTACGGCGCTCGCAACTGCATCAGGTCATATGAGCGCCAGAAGATTAGAGGTGTTACAAGAGAGTAACAAAAATAAAAAAGAAGATGGGGAAATAAGGACGATAGATGTCTGATAGGAAAGAAGAAGCAAACCACACTAGGGACCCGCCAACCACCCACTTCGGCACTTATATTATGATTTTATTGTGTTGCAAGTGCCGTAAAACTAAAGCTTAACAAATCTTCCTGGTATTTGTTTTTTGTTTTGTTGTTTGTTTGGGGGTTTTTTATGGGCGGGGGCGCAGAAAATATCAAGACAGTTACCCATTCTGTTAATTTGAGTAAAGAGAAGCACATCAGCACATTCGTGGTCACTATTACCTACGACTTTTGAAACTACTAAAGTTACTACTTGACGCTCATATGACCTGATGCAGTTGCCAGCGCCGTAAAACCTCTACTAAAACAAACGAAGTTACTGCAAGAGATAGTTTGGTTTTCGTAAGTGTTTTACAGCACTTGCAACACAATAAGGTTATATAAGTGCCGAAGATTAGAGGTGTTACAAGAGAGTAACATACACAAAAAAGAAGGAGAGATCAGGACGAAAGATGTTTGATAGGAAAGAAGGGGCAAAACCACACCAGAGCACCCGCCAACTACATGTACATGTATTCGCAAAATATATATATAATTAAAGTACAATTATTTAAAGAATGAGCGCTCTCTCTCTCTTTTTCTCTCTCTCTCTCTCTCTTTTTCTCTCTCTCTCTCTCACTTTCTCTCTCTCTCTTTCTCTCACTCTCTATCTCACATACACACAC
>NW_004799436.1:5718-7650 GCF_000002075.1 Aplysia californica | reverse complement strand
GACAGACAGACAGACAGACAGACAGACAGACAGACAGACAGACAGACAGACAGACTTAAGTGCAATGTACATTCGACCGATTTGTCGAGTCTACAAAATCGAATGGGAGCGAGTTTAAGAAGCAATGTGTAGAATTTTTTAATCTTTTCACAAAGTTTAGTTTTAGTAAGAGGTTTGCCACACTTGCAACACGAACAGGTCGTATAAGTGCAGAAGAAATGAAGTGTTACTAGAGAGTAACATTATACATAAAGGTAGGAGGAGAGATAAGGACCACAGCTGATATTTGATAGGAAAGAAGGAGCAACCCACTCCTGAGCACCCGTCAACCACCCACCCTCCTTTTTTGTTTTGTTTTTTAGTAGAGGTTTAACGGTGCTCGCAACTGCATAAGGTCATATGAGAGCCAGAAGATTTGAGGTGTTACAAGGGAGTAGCAAACACAAAAAAGAAGGAAGGGAGATAAAGACGATAGATGTTTGATAGGAAAGAAGAAGTAAACCATACCAGAGCACCCGCCAACCATCCACACATGGTTGATAGGAAAGAAGGAGCAACCCACTCCTGAGCACCCGCCAACCACCCACACCAGTTCTTTGATCCATCAAATCAGGAATTCCCAAACTGAAAGACAGGTAGGGCTTTTAAAACAAAAAAGGAGGAGGGGAGGAGGGCGGGGGGAAGAGGAGGGGAGAGAGGAGGAGAGGGCTTATGGCGTCTGTTTGGTAATCCGGTAATCCCTGTGAGACAGTCTTGTCTATATCTGGGGCAGACTTCACGTTTTTGGGGGGAGGGTGGGGGGAGGGTGAGGGGGGCGCAGAAGTGGAAAAGGGAGACAGGTGGCACATGCTTCACGTTTCATGGACACAGGAGTGGGAAAGGGAGACAGGCGGTATGCTTCATTAAATGTTTCATAGACACAGAAGTGGGGAAGAGAGACAGACGGCACATGCTTCACGACAATATGTTTCATAGACACAGAAGTGGGGAAGAGAGACAGGCGGTACATGCTTCACGACAATATGTTTCATAGACACACAGATGGGAAAGAGAGACATTTGGTATTGATTGATTGACTGATTGAGTAGATGTTTTACGGCACTATCGACTCAATGTTGGTCAGGCATGTGGTAGATGCCTCATACGTTTCGTGGACACAAATATGGAGCCGAGAGAGAGGTGGCAAAGACATCACGGCACGTCTTATGAACACAGAAGTGGGAAAGACGTATTAACACTCAGCTGTTTGGTGAAGGTTTTAGGTTTCAGTTTAATTATAGTTTTACTCTGAACACACAAATAAGTCATATAACATGAAGGGTCAAACATTATAGATGTCTGTTTTTATTTTAGTAGGTGTTTTACGGCACTTGCAAAACAAGAAGGTCATATAAGTGCCGAAGATTAGAGTTAGAGGTGTTACAAGACATAACAAACACGAAAAAGAAGGAGGGGAGATAAAGACGACAGATGTTTGATAGGAAAGAAAGAGCAGACCACACCAGAGAGATATATACATCCCAGTAAAAAGAACCAGATATTCCATAAAAATGTTATTCTCCCCTCTGCCTCTAAGTAGGGAATCGAACCCGGGGAGCGACCGGCAGGTCTCTTGCGAGCGACTGCTCACCTAACCGCTACACCACCACAGGCGTGTGGCGTCGGTGACCTTGTGGTCAGGCTACCGGACTCGAAATCCCGAGGTTGTGGGTTCGAGGGTTCGAGCCTCAGCTCGGTCCGACGTTGAGAACTTGGGAAAGGCACTTTATACGAATTTCCCACTTGGCTCGGTCCTTTCGGAGATGGACTTTAAATCTCGTAGGTCCTGCTGCTTAAGAAACCTAATAGTGTTTGATAGGAACGTTAAACCTCTATATCATACCACAGGCGCCAGTACAGTGACTCCTAGCTACCCCCCCCCCTTCCTCCCAC
>NW_004799436.1:0-1549 GCF_000002075.1 Aplysia californica | reverse complement strand
TCTCTCTCTCTCTCTCTCATCAGCTCAGTCCGCCCCCTCATGCACTCTAGTACACCGGACCCAGCCCTGGAATCTTTGGAGCATAATAATTATCATAATACATAGATTTATTTGGCAAAGGCTTTTGCTATACGCATCGTTGGTTTTCATCACCGCTTTCTAAACAAATGCCTGGGCGTGCCTGCTCTGTTTTTTGTTTGTTTTTTGCGGGCGGTTGGCAGAAATCGACTCCTTTTTAAGTTTTAGTAAGAGTTTTAAGGCACTTGCAACGCAATCAGGTCATATAAGTGCCGAAGATCAGAGGTGTTACAAGAGAGTAACAAACATAAAAAGAAAGAGGAGAGATCAGGGAGATAGACGTTTGATAGGAAAGAAGAAGCAAACCACACCAGAGTATGCGTAGTGTATGCGTGTGTGTGTGCATGTATGTGTATATATATATGTGTGTATGTATGTGTGTGTGCATCATGTGTGTGCCCTCAGAAGACAACCCCCCCCCCCTCCCATCAACAATCTGAGAACAAACACTACATGCATAAACCAGCCCGTTGAGACTGCAATGGGCCCCATGGCGCATGTTCCTCCGACTCACCCAACCGTTCACACACGCGCTAACTAAACACACGCTGTGTGCTCACAATGCACGGGGGACCAACGATAATATGTCCCTAGACACGTGTATATCAGTGTGAGAATATCGTTAGGAGAATATCATTACGTGAAAATCGTTAATAGAATACCACTGTGAAAAAAATCATTATATTATGAGAAAGTCATTGAATACCATTTTATGAGATTATTATGAGAATATCGTTAGGAGAACATTATTACGTGAATATCGTAAAGAGAACATCACTATGAGAATATGATTATGAGAAAAATCATTAAATACCATTTTATGAGATTATTATGAGAATATCTTAACGAGTATATTACTGTGAGAAGGCTATTTTGAGGCTATTGCTATGCAAAAATTATTAAATATAGTAATGGAAATAGTATTATAATGAGAATATCATTATGAGTATGTAATTACGAGAAAATCTTTATGAGAATACCATTATATCATTATGAGAATACCATTATATCATTATGAGAATATCATTATATAATTATGAGAATATCATTATATCACTATGAGAATATCATTATATCAGTATGAGAATATCAGTAAGAGAATATATTTATGGGATCGGGATTATCATTTTGAGAATATCAACATGAAAATATCATTATAAGGAGAATATCATTATGAGAAATACTGCATTTAAGGAGCCCACGTTCGGCTAGTTATTTCAACTTTGTGTGTATTTTATTGTATTCTGTATTAGCTATCAACACATTCCTTTTCATACCTGTCTAGTTCTGACTGTGTATCTGTCTGTTTGTTTGTCTGTCTAATGTGTTTGTGCGTTTCCCTGTCATCGCGTCTTCTCTCTCTCTCTCTCTCTCTCTCTCTCTCTCTCTCTCTCTCTCTCTCTCTCTCTCTCTCTCTCTCTCTCTCTCTCTCTCTCTCTCTCTATCTATCTATCTATCTATCTACTTTTGT
>NW_004799435.1:0-14798 GCF_000002075.1 Aplysia californica | reverse complement strand
ATGTCACTGGGCACCCCCTCCACCCCCTGGGTTAGTAAATTAAGTAATCTATCCACGGTAATAGATGAAAAAGCGACAGCAAATTGAAAGGCATGCAATCTCAAAAACTGTGAAGATATGAAAGAAATTTTACTCAATGTATAAAATCACAATTAGTCAATCTAAATAAACCCACTGTAACTCACTAACCGCAGGACTGAACACAACTCAGCGTAGTCTCCTACAACGTGGGTCAATATGACCCGGTGACTTTTGTATAGAAGAAATCCTCACTCATCCTCTCCCTACAACGTGGGTCATATTGACCCGATATGTGATTTGAAGAAAACTGCTGCAACATAATACTACAAGTACAACAGAGCCATCAACAACAGCATCAGCAGTATCACCAACAATGCCAACGCCAACAGGATCATCAGTATCAACAATAATGGCGACAACAACTACAACAGTTTTAAAGCCATTTGTTAAAACTTTATAAGAAAAAAATCAAGTATTTTGATAGCAGTAACAGCTATAAAGATTGTAACCATGAACGAACAGTCCTTTTATAAAAAAGGTGAATTATATGCTCTGTCACATTTCTAAGTATACACTGTGTTAAAATGAAAATAGCTAGTTTCACAATGAGTCGATATTCTTTAAAATTTCAGGAATACGAATTCAATCAATTTTAAAAACGAAAAAAACAACAACAATACGGAATGTTAACATAACAGGTTTATTCACGACTTACAAGAGTGTGGGGGTGGTCTACAAAAGTAACACGATCAGTAGCGTTGATGACGGCCTGACATCGTCGCCGCCTTGAATCAATCAATCGCTGCACTGCCTGTTGAGGGATGTTATTCCACTCTTCATGCGATGCTCTCTCAAGTTGAGGAAGTGTCTGAGGCTGGGGTTGTCGCATGTTGTTCAACTCATCTCTGGTTCTTCTTGCCGTTTTGAAACGATTCCGTAGATGCGACAGGCGTATAAAAAGATCCTCTCTTGGAGTAGTTTTTCTTCTCCCACGTTGGCGGTGTCGATCCTTTCCTGATTTTGTTGTTTTCTCACGATCCATTGTTGTGTACACAGGTCTTCTTGTTGCATTAAAATATCTCGCAACAGTGGATACCGAGGCACCCCCGCGAATCATTCCAACAAGCTGATTTCGAACAATTTCTCGTTGGGCGTGGCATGATGAAACGTAGATTTAAGAAGTTTTATCACTGGCCAATTGTTACAAAAATGACAAAGCTTTGATGTGTGCTTCTTTTTTAAACAAACCATTGCCGTATCATGAGTAATTCTCAAAAAAGACAAAACAAGCAACCCGCATGCAGTTACAAAACCACTCGGGCGTTCAGAAATCTGAAAAGGCTCAACAACGACGGGTATATCACGTAATCAGTGTGTAAATTCGAAAGTAATTTTTGGCATAGATTTTGTTTTATTGAGCTTCAAAATGTGTATACTTAAAAATGTGACAGAGTATAGTTCAATAATAATATGAGCAGAAGGAAAGCATTCTTCTATTGTCCATCAGCACATTCAAAACTATAATTTGTGATCTTTGCAAACTGGCAGACTGCATTTGCAACATGCCACACGAGTCTTCTTGTCTGCCTTCAATGGTTGGCACATCTCTTCCTTTTGGAAGCAGGAACAACTGCAGCAGATGTGACCTGCACTCTTCGTTCTGTGGTGGCCAGAATAAAATCCATAGATGACGTCAGCTGCCTGGGCAAGCTCTTGGACCGTTTTGGTCTTTCTATTGTGGAAGCATGGGAGATATTGCGACATCTAGTTGAACAAGTCTTCTATTGTCTTATTTTGAGAGTTTATTTTCTGGAAATTTGTTCTTGAAGATGACATTAACTGCCATAGATACCAGACCCAAAATGTCAAAGAATAGGACCATTGGCCATCTCTTGGTCTGGTGCTTTGTTGTCATTGAGCGGGCCATGAGGCCAAGGCAATCAACCCCACCTTTGGTTGAATTATAAAAATCACCCACTTCAGGAACTTTAGTGTTACCTTTCTGTGTGAGCATACTTTCAACTTTGTGCATGGATGACAGAAGGATTACATTCTTTTTGGCACCTGACATAGCTCACCAACATACAATCTTTCTGATAGTCAAACTTTGGTTTCCCTTTCTCGATGCCTTTGGAGCCCTGGAACACTGGTGTTATGACGGCTTTGTTTCTCATCAACGTTCCAACAACTGACATTTTGGCGTAGTGAGTTTCTCAGTGAGTTCCATGTCTGTGAAAAAATTGTCACAAGTCAGATTTTCACCACTCCCGAAGAAGGGTTCAACCAACTCCAGCGCAGTATTTCTTCCGAGATTGACCTAAGGAGTGTGGGAAATTTTTCCATGATACGGCTTTGCAGCGAATGGATACATAGCTTCTGCATAGGCACGCCAAAATACGTTTAATTCATACCTGTCAGGTTTAGTAGATGGCAGATACTGAAGGAAGCAGCATATGCCTCTCCAGTGAATAAGTTGCTTGTCCACAGTGACAAATGGGCCTGGATAGTAGATATTCTGGGTGCTAAAAAACTTCTCACATACCGATACCCCCGTGATCAGACCTCGTAAGTGACACATTTTGCGAAACTGACTTTTTCACACCATCACATTCTAATGATTACGGTGCACACGCCAACAGAAGGTTTACGTGAAAAAACTGCTTAAAACTTCCATGTTTGCAAAAGCCAGTACCCCAGGGTAACAGCTCTTGGTGATTGATGTATTAGGAACATTGTCGTGGATGGGGACACTTCTGTCAACAATGGAACTGCCAGTACAGAGCGTTGCCCAGACACTGCCACAAAAGACAGCCCCCACTACAAGAAAGCATCCTCGTAGAAAACATTTCTTATAGAAGAATCATTTTCAAAACTGTCCAAATTGGGTTCTCATTATTGTCGAAAACAAAGAGGGAAAGTTGTATAGTATTATCAAACTTCACAGAAGTATGTTGTCCTTTGTCATCAGAAAAAAACCGCTTTTGGCCATCTCGGCATTCAGGGGCATTTCCCAGGAACAGAATAATATGTCTGTTAACGCGTCAGTGAGACCTGTGTGTAGGCCATAAAGGCGAAAACGTCGGTGATGAGATTTTGGAAACGTATCAGTGAAGGAAAGTCGCAAGCTCAAGCTTAAAAGGCCAACAATAAGAAACGGTAAAAATCTGTGTAATCGCCACGGACTTTTAGTCTGCCCTCTTTGCGCCTTGTCTACAAGCTCCACCGCTTTATTACAAAACTAAATTGTCCGTGCGCAACTTTACAACAGATAACTTGGTGACAAAGGATGTGAGATGCTACGTTTGACATAAAGGGGAGGGAGAATTGTCCGGCAGTTTGCGTTATGAATCATTGACTTCAAACTAAAGGCAATTGTAAAACAGTGATTATCTATTTAGACGTTTGCTGTTACCATAATAGAAATGCTGTTCTAACACTTGGAGAAGACACCCCACGAAGTGTTTTATCCACAATGTGTGCGCCACTGCAAATAGCATTCTATTCAATTTTACTTATCCTCGTATGTGTAGGTTTCTTTGTCTGTTTGTGTTATGTGTTTGTGTGTGTTTGTGTGTGTGTGTGTGTTTGTATGTGTGTGTGTGTGTATGTGTGGGTGTGTGTGTGTGTGTGTGTGTGTGTGTGTGTGTGTGTGTGTGTGTGTGTGACTTTGGAGATCTTTGCCTAGTGCCAAAGTTCTCCCATGTGCATGATCTTTATTCTTTAATTTGACGTTACTGACAAGTAACTTAATCTTTTGTTTTTAAATTTATACTCAAGATGCTCTAGTGAGTTTCTTTGTAAAATGAGTAAATAAGAAAATGCATCTCTGAACATGCACATGAAGTGTCAGACAATTTACACGCATCTTCCAGCCTCGTTATTCTGGCAAAGGGCAACCAATCCAGGCACTTCTCTTGTCTCCAGTGCAGGGTGCGGCAGCCAAGATATTGCAAATTGTAATGTTTTAATTATAACCCAGCCGGGGATCAAACCCTAACCTGCCTGATCTCACTTAGGTGTCCTGACCACCATCTAGAGTGGCAGCTTCTTCTGTCACACGAAAATATTGTCACCTATGAGTATGCACTTTACCAACATTTCACCGTGATCAAAACTCGTAAACGGCAATAGTCGTCACCTACGAGGTCTGATCACAACCACGGTAGTGTAAACATACCTCGTAAGGGTCATTACATAAGAAATTCAATATTTATTTTTAAAATGTAATTAAATACTATTTAGTTTAATTGTTTGGAGTGGTTTATGTGAAATTGAAGAGGTTTGACAACGCTGCTTTAAAATAAATCAGTTTTTTCCTTCTCCTGAAAAATTATCTCTCTGCCACTTGCGAGGTCTGATCATGGGGGCATCGATACATTGAATTGACGCAAATACATCCCTACGCCTTCTCTCTGTTATTGTTGCCTTGTCATCAAAGCGCGACATGTTGCCAAGCTTGAGAAATCTGTATCTTATGAATGTTCATCGAACCGTTGGGTAGCCATTCTTCACATCCCATATCAATTCCGAAGGAAGAATTACGTTTTTGATTCATCGCTCCGAGATGGATGTAAGCTGTAAAAGCAGCTATGAGAGCTCGAACCTCAGTAGCATCTGTTGGTTTCCACTTGGCTCTATCAACCCTTTCACCCTCAAGGTTAGAATATCATTCACATGTGTGATGATGGAAAATTACTCTTTTTGCTCAAGGCAGATTGCTAACAAAATAGTTGACTTGGTGTAATTCCTAACTGCCATGAAAAAAAACCCAACTTCATACATAAATCTCAATATTTTCCATTCGGGTCATATTGACCCACGTTGTAGGTTTAAGAATAGTAAAATTCGAAGACATACTGTTGGACACGCAATGGACAGAAATGGCTAAAATTTGGCTCAGATGAGGGTATGGTGCATATTTAGAGTCTCAAGCTAATAATCTGTCATAATTTTCACAAAATCAATATGACCCACGTTGTAGGGATAGGGTTTAATAGTCATAAGCACTATGGTAGTAGTAGTAGTAGTAGTAGTAGTAGTAGTAGTAGTAGTAGTAGTAGTAGTAGCAGTAGTAGTAGTAGTAGTAGTAGTAGTAGTAGTAGTAGTAGTAGTAGTAGTAGTAGTAGTAGTAGTAGTAGTAGTAGTAGCAGTGGCTGCTCGTGGTTTTTAAAACTGACCGGCCGTCATTCACGTCGACTATTTTTCCCTCCCCCACCCCCTTCCTTCACAACACACACTCACACACACACACACACACACACACACACACACACACACACACACACACACACACACACACACGCACACACACACGCACGCACACACACACACATGCTCTCTCTCTCTCTCTCTCTCTCTCTCTCTCTCTCTCTCTCTCTCTCTCTCTCTCTCTCTCTCCTTATTTTATACCCCTACTTTCGCCATCCCCACCCCCTCCCCCACTCTCTCTCTCTCTCTCTCTCACACACACACACACACACACACACACACACACACACACACACACACACACACACACACACACACACACCACAGTAAACATTGTAATATAATGTGAAAGAGCTAAAATATGCGGTAGCGTCAAGAAACAATATTATGAATAATGTAAGATGGAAGTTACTGAGATTAATAGAAACTCACTTGATCGGCACAGTAAAAGAAACACACTACTTGAGTCAAAACTAGAAAACAAACTGAAAGTGAGAAGCAATAAATCGATGGTCCTGGCCTCCAGTACAGTACTTTACTCGTACTTTCTACACCCCCATACAAAATATCGACGTGCACTGAACCCGATAGATCTATATGTAATCTATATGTCCTGTATGATGACAAAAAGTCAATTGTTACTGTACCAGTGACGCTGTCCCAAGCAGATCAAGTCTACAATCAGATGCTATACAAAGCTGGACAAAGCACACAAGTTTCCGATCATTATATCATCAAATGTACTTCATGGCCACAGAATTCTACACTTATAGAAGCGGAACTCCCTCTTCGTGATCGCCGATTCGCTGTGAGGAATTGAAACTAAAACATGGCGGCCAGTTGAGGGCACCTTTGGCTGCGCCACACAGCGAGACTTCGCGTTGCTATGCACGCTGATGCTAGTGGTAGGGCTTTGAAGACACCTTACATCAGTATTTTAAAACTTTCTTCGAAGAGTGAAATAGTCTAGTACATTTTCATTGCCAACAATATGTCATAATTGGCAATGTTACAATGTTTTTGTATTTTTGTATTTTTTTTAAAATGATGGGATGGGATCTAGATCTAGATCTAGATCTAGATCTAGATCTAGATAAATCTAGATCTAGATCTGTAGATCTACTAAAGATCTTCACAGTCACAATACACTTGATAATAACACTAGATCTAGATCTAATTATGAACATTAATTCTGTTGGAAAAATATATAGATCTAGAAAAAGTCTTGATTACGATAAGGGGACGCTGACAGTAACATCACTACAATATAATATTGTCATTAAACTTAAGGCCATCCAAAGCAAGCAAAAAAGAACAATATAAGCCTTTTCTCCAATTTACTAGATCTAGAAAGAGATAAATAAATTGAGCTTATATTGAGGAAATGTATTATTTCTCACTTTAAGAATTCATCTCTGTGTTTGCATCAGTAGTGTGTACAACAACATGCTTTGTTTTAAGCACGTGCGAGTCTAACAAATGCAAGAGATTGAAGAATGTGTCGGTTGCACATAAAATACATAGGCCTATTGTACATGCTGCCAAAAACACAAAAATGCAGAAAAGGCCTCAAAATATTGGTTTACACATAAATGCAAAACAAAGTAAACAAGAGTGGAACTGGCATATATGTTTCCTGAATATATGTTCAAAGTCATTTTCTGTGTGTTGGGAGTGTGATTTCTAATGCATGAATGATCCGATAGGCTCATTCGGATGTGATAATGAAGAAACTTGTGTCTACAGTCACAACAGAAAGAGTTCCATGGCGAGTGATCACTGGTCAAGGATTTCAGAGCTGTGTGCATTTTGAGAAAAACGTATCCCCATACCCTGGATCACATGTCGAGGGGATGGGCTTGCCCCCCCTGTAATGCCCGCACACAGTAAACAAACACACATTTTTGAACCCGTATAAGAAAAAATAAGTGTTGTCATGTTACGGATCAAATTGAAGTCCTGTTACAA
Organism: Aplysia californica; assembly: GCF_000002075.1. Taxonomy (NCBI): domain Eukaryota; kingdom Metazoa; phylum Mollusca; class Gastropoda; order Aplysiida; family Aplysiidae; genus Aplysia; species Aplysia californica. Next base: position 7,601 of record NW_004799435.1, on the reverse strand, counting down.
TTCAATTAATTGATAAAAGCGTGTATCGCAAGGCATCGGCTAACCCAGCACTATTACGCTATTTTATAAATACATTCGTCCGATCTGGAATCTTTAATCTTTAATTTTTAATCCCCGCACACAGTAAACAAACACACATTCATGAACACGTATAAAAAAATAAGTGGTCTCTTGTTACGGATCAAATTAAAGTCTTGTTACAATTCAATAATTGATAATAGCGCGCATTGCAATGCATTGGCTAACTCAGCATTATACGCTATTTAATATTACATTCGTCAGATTTGGAATCTTAAATTATAATCATAATTATATGTGCCGCGAGTGGGAAGTGAAAGTGAAAGGAATTGAAAATGCTTTTAAAAACAATTATGAAAGTAACATAATTAAAGTAGGACTAATTGTGCTTATAAAGGCCCAAAAAGGTATGGATGAGGAAATTAATGTTTCGGATGAAAATAATACGCTATCTCTACTACTGTAGCGCGCGATCAAAAATTTGATGCGTTACTTATTATCAAATATCTAGGCTGCTGAACTATCGAACACCTAGATTTAGATTCTCCTACTTTTACACAATGACTTAGATCTATATCAATTCGTCTTAACCGATGAGTATTTTTTTTCAAACATTAGTACACATCTATAGGTTTTATATTATTCTAGAAATTTCTTTAAGGAACATTTTTTAATAAATACTAGCCCAATATTTTTTTTTTAAATCCCCGTCAATAGTTTCTACAGATTTTTTAGAAGTTTATAGCTGGAGCTAAATCTCTTTTAAAAGCAAGTGCGTCCTTTTTTCTACTTCTGCTGGCGACATAAAACTAATTATTGAACGCATGTTTTGAGAACATTAATTAGATCCAGTGAAAAAATATGTTCAATGTAAAACACATTTCTTGTAACAAGTTTTGCTACTAAAAAATTACGTAGGCCACATGCGTATGCAAAATGTGTGTGGGAAGCTAGAAGTGCTGTGAACAATCCCATCCGTGTTACGAATTTTTTCACAGTTCTGTAGATCTTATATTTATAAACTCTCTAGATCTATGTCTGCTTTTTCTGTTGTTGCACCCAAAAACACACAATTTAAAACCTTGATTCCAATCTCTAGTTGCACAGTGAATTCTGTAACTCAAAATTACAAACTGGACAGTAACCGTTCCACTTTTCACTCGTTTGTAAAAGCCGCTCTTGCTTTAAAAGCTATAGGGTTACTTCCGAAAACGATAAAGTGCCCTCAAGACGCCATTGTTTTCGGTCTTCAATTCCTCACAGGTCACGTGGTACAGTTCCCGTTCTATAAGTGTAGAATTCTGTGTTCATGGCACTTCTCAGTTCTCAGAACTGAACACTGAACACTGTGTTGTAACAAAGTGGGGAAGTGTGTCAAATGCTAATTATAGAACTTGGTGTCTAGCTGGGGTGAGGGTTGAAAAGGGGAGGGAAGGGAGGAGGTTTTCGGCCCAGACTCTGACAGCCGAGTGTCTATCGCTCCTCGTTAAAATTTTCCTTATATATCTTCACTAGACGATTCCTTCTTTCGCCGACCAGACTCCTAAGGGCCAGGTAAGTTATTAGTGGGGAGAAAACGATGAGTAAATGCCAAACAGGAACTATAGGTGGTTAAAAAGTCAATAAACAAAAAAGAGTAGTGCCATGCTGACAATAAATATTCTGATAGTAGTTAGAGAAAGGCTGAATGATAAATACATGTTTTGCTGATAAAATAATACATGTGTCTGTGCTGCTCAAGACAGTCTCATTCTTAATTTTGTAAGCTACAAAGAGGCCAATCTGGCAATTAAGGGATATACTAATCTTTCTGTGGACTGACGATGGATTTGTCCATGGGACTGATGTCATCGCTAGGCCTAAGCCTACTTTTTTGTCTCCGGCCAAGCCCGCCGTGTGTTTGGCCTCGTACGTAGTACGAAGTTCCGCGACGGGACGATTTAAAGTTACGAGCCGGCGCGATAACAAACGTGAAGGAATGAGGTTATGTCGCGACAAAACAGCAGTGAATCCCACTTGTCTATTTGAGCGCTTTCAAATCGGCAAGGTATTTTTGAATGTTGATACATGTTTGTTTGGATTTACTTAAAACTGAATGAAAATCGTCATCTGCAATAAACCTCTAGTCAACAGTTCAGTTGACAAAAATCTTGCCCATTTAACAAACCGCCCCTGAGTAGTAGTAGTAGTAATAGTAGTAGTAACGTCATAAGTATATTAATAAAATTGCCAGACAGTTGTAGGGGAAACATGTGCGTTGAGGTAATAAATATTACGGAAAGGTAGGGGAAAAGGGAGGGGGTCACTGGAATACAAGGGGCGAGTAGTACTTTTCGAGGTAAATTTAAAGTCTTTGAAATGTGGCTCGTCAATCATTAAGTCAGTGAGAATTTCGCAAGACCCCAAGTTCCAAATCCAGGTCATTGATTCACTTTGATTGCGCTTATCTTAAGTAGGGTTTTGGACTATCTCAAAACCCTGAAGCTGCAGATAGGAAGAATTTTTCTGCACTGAGTACCTATAGTTATTGAATCTAACTCTAAGGGTGGTGGTAGTTTGACCTACATACAGGGCTGGGCAGACTTTGCTTGCTATGAGGTAAATGACGTTTTTCGTTTCACACGTAGTGCTGTGAGAAAGATTTTTTTTAAAGTGGGGGCCTTCTACAAAATTAGTCACTTTCATGTAAGCACATGTCTCTTACATCTAGGTTTTTGACAAGGATGATTTTGAGGCGAGGTAGATCTACATGGGTTTATCGGAGCTGAGGATGTGGGTGTTACTGCTCTAGTGCGAATGAGAAGGTTCACTAGATTTGGGGGGGGGGGGGCTGTTGAAGTGAAAGCAGAGAAGGATGACGGAAAGAGGCTTTAATTGTGTCTGATTTTTTTCATAGATGATTTTCATCATCATCCTCCTCTTCCTCTTCCTCCTTCTCCTCTCTCTCTCTCTCTCTCTCTCTCTCTCGTCTCTCTCTCTCTCTCTCTCTCTCTCTCTCTCTCTCTCTCTCTCTCTCTCTCTCTCTCGGGATTTTAATAATTTTGAGACATTCCCTGCAAATAGCTCACGCTGTACCACTTTCCTAAGAGAAAAAAATGAAAGCGGCTTACGAGCTGTCTTCACTTTTTAAAACGTATAGAAAGAGATAGAAAAAAATATCTGTAAGTACATCTTTAAAAAAAATCTAAATCGGAAAGGCGTACACTTCGCTTTAGCCAGGCGCGGTTCGTCCATAAAGCACGGTCGTGCAGTGCCGCCCAAAATTTTTTAATGTTCTATTTCGTAAAGTTCAATAATATTAACAGAAAAGAAGCCAGAAACAAACAGTAACCAAATATCATACCAAAACAAGGTTCTTGCTGGCGCTGTAACTGTCATTTTTGTGTCTATAGCGCCGTAAAACATCTACTTTACTATGCCAAAGTCCACGTGCTTTAACTTAACAAAATAGGATATTCAACTGTGTAACCTGACCTATAAATCGCTCTTTGGGATAACCCAACCGATGATGACACTCTTAGCGAGTTTGGCGGTACATTTATATTAATAGACGGCACATCTCAAATATGCTCCTGCCGAATAGTGCCGAAACATAGCCCACAGTAGGCAGTCTAAAAATAAACGCGATAGACTGTACACTCTTTTTATTCCAAAATTATGTGAGCCTCGGAGGAATACAACAGACTGCTCAAGTGAAATGCCATTGGTTCATTGTCTTGCCCCTATTTTAAGTGACTCTGTGACCGTGAACCTGAGGGAGGTGAACGTGGCACACTTAAGTCACCCTCCTATGAGTTGTGGCTTTGAATGGTTTTGTAGTAGAGTGGTGAAAGTTATTACTTAAGTGTTAAGTTCTAATGCAAGATGAGCAAAATTGATGTTTAGCTAACAAACAAATTTAAATCTAGTCCTAGAAATAAAAGCGACAAGTAAAAAGAATGAAAATAAAAGTACGATATCCTCCCTCACAACCCAAAGATCCTAAAAGTAGACACCATCTCATTAACTATATCCTTGACTACCTTTAGCCTGCGATAGCTTAATTATGCACGCCCACTTTTTAGCCCCACGAGCCGCCCCTGGTTTTAGCTTACAATTTTTAATGGGTTGCAATAAGACATACTCTTTGGCTATTAACGCAGTCCATGTATACAGCTTGGGGGAACTGTTGAGAAGACGAGATGGCTGATAGTGACAGATACTTTCGTGGCCATCAAAAGACAATTGTGTTAGAGAATAGAAACAGTTGTAGCCGAGTTCCCGCTTGCAGTCGATCGAGTTTTCTGCAGCAGACGAAGGTTAGTTGTATTATGAGTGTGTTGTTGACTTGGTAAAAACATCGGGTATCTGAAAAAAGAGAATCAATTTAAACGTAATAACTAGGACATCTTTTGACCAATTTCAACAAAACCTTGAACAAATCAGGGACTTCACATTTTTCAATATGAACAAAATTAATCAGTGTGTTCGAAAAGTAACAAATTTCAAAAACGGCCAAAAAAAATAAAAATATTGAGTGAAACGTCAAACTTTGCAACTTTATATGAAAATTAACCATATTGTTCTATAGTTTTCTCAGTTCAAATATACACATAACAAATCCAAATACCTCATGGAATGACCAAATCACACCTAACAAATCCAAATGCATGTCAAATGACGTCATAAAAAGTCCTAATACAACAATAGCAAGTTCAAATGTAAACATTGAAATCTCAAATGTAAAACTTACCGAATTCAAATGCCACATAACAATTTCAAATGTAAATATTATGATTGAACTGGAGACAAAGGAGGCTAAAAGTATAAGAAGTGTATCACGGTAAAAAGTAAAAGGGTTAGGGATTTTTTGCAACGGAAAAATTAGATGTAAGCTGTGTGATGCCACAAGGAATAAATCACGTGAAACGAAACTAACTGAAAATTTTTTTAACCCGAAAATAAACCTACATGTTTAAACAGAAATTAATGGTTGTGATAAAAATCAACAAACTGCGGGAGTATTATAGAACTAACTGGAGGAAATGTAAAGCCAAGTATACTTTTATTTACTTTTTGTTGCACTACAAAACGCTGTGGCATATAGGCTTGCATTGATCTGAAAACTGCTGCGATTTTCACTTTAGATCTAGTCACATCTCGGGTTTTTTGTTCCATCAACTGGGCAAGTGTCCTTTGTCGATGAGTCTGCTGAGTGATCATAATTTAGTCTCTTGCCTCAGCGAATATCTGTTTCAAACCGTATTCCCCCCAAAAAAATTTCAATGGTGAAATGGTATAAGGTTTAACGTTCGCTGAACGGGAAATACGTGTAAAGTGCCTTTCCCAAGGACACAACGCCGGACTGAACTGAGGCTCGAACCCCCGAACTTTAATCTCACGATTACAGGTCCGATAGCCTAACCACTAGGCTACCCACACCACTAAATCGTATTTTTCCAAATTAAGAAACATTTTCACAGAGGGTTAAACAAGGTATGCAGGTGGCAAAATATTTCACCTCGAGTTTATTTGATGAAACGAAACTGCTAAGTGAAGCAAGAAAAAAAAACAAAAACAAAAACAAAAACAAAAACAAAACTGAAAATGAAAACAAACAAGTTTATACAAAAAGAATGGCTATGATAAAAATCCACTAGATCTAACTGCTGGTATAAATATAATAATATATAAAGGTTATAACTAGTTTGATGAAATATAAAGCCAAGTTTACATATAATGGGTGACACAAAATACTATTGCACTACAAGACACTTCGACAAAGGCTTACATTGATGATCTGAAGGCTGCTGCCATATTCACTATAGTCACGGCTTGGGTTTTTTGTTCCATCACCTGGGCAAGTGTGACCATGCTTTGTTGATGAGTCAGTTGAGTGAGCATTTTGGTTTTTTGTTTCACCGAGCCTCTGTTTCAAATCGTATTTCCAAATTCAAAAGCGTTCTCGTAGATGTTAAGAAAAGGTGTGTTGACCCCCAGTCTATTAATGAGTTGCCATTTAAAGCTTTCTTTAGTGCACGAGCGTTGTTACATACTCTGCACACTTCGTTGTTGGGATTGTTGGAACAGTTTCTAGGAGGGATGGGTTGGAATGTTAGCTGCCATTCATTCTACATGAAAGTCGTGAAAGACCAGGCCATCCTCAGCACTGAATGTCATCGAACAAAGCATTGACCACTCCGTGCTCTTCCTCGGTTTTTCTTCGTCAACAATTTAATGATACTAGCCTCGTCGATGAAGGCAAATTCACACCGCTAAATGTTCAGCATCAGCCATGCTGCATATTGATGTCTGGTTGCTTCAGCGAGAGCATCCTCGTGATTTTTTTTAAATGGTGATCGATTCACCCTAAAATGAAACTGCTTATGGTTGTCTTCAACTCAGTTTGAGCACATTAAAAATGCTTGTCATGCTGAATGATCTTTGTTGAGGATATAATTTGCTTCTGCTTTGTGGCATTTGCACTTGCTGTTGTGTTACATTTGGGTTAGCTATTTGTACATTTGAACTTTCAATTTGGCGTGAAGCTTTCTATGCGGCATTTGAACTTGCTATAATATGGCATTTGCATTTCTTAGATGTACATTTGATCTGAAAAAACAAACAAACAAACAAACTATATTTCCAATAATTTTAGAGCATTTGACAACAGACTTTTAAAATTGAAATTGGAAAGCAAACCTAGGGAAGGTGGTGGGCATTTAAGGTGCATGCTCCAAGTATTGACTATTTAAAAAAGAAATAAAAAAGAAATGATTGGAGGGGAACAAGTTGGGGGAATGCGGTGACCATTCCTTTGTAAGCTTTTAAGCTTTCGGTAAAGGGCGTCGCTAAACTTTTCTTGTAACAGTAAAAAGGCCACTCATGATGTGTAGATGTGGTCACTAAAACTAGACCTCCTCAACAGCATAACGCCTTATCTTATCTCCCCGAAACTTCTCGTAAATTTTCTCAACACGGTGAAATACACATCTGACGTGACTCGGGGTTTTACGGTTTTCGTCCTGAAACAAAAACGTAGTTGAACACTTTTAAGAAGTTATCTTTTGCGTTTTACCCAATTTTGCTTGAAATATAAAAAAAACCCACTTTATTATTGTTAAACAAATGAGTTGATTTTTGTTCATACATGTATTGACAAATTTGGCGTCAACCTGGCTGAACTTAAACTGTAAAAAGTTTTGTTGAAATAGCTGCAAAGACGACAGAGTAATGACTTCTGTTTTTTGTTTTTTTGACTTCCTGTGTTATGGTCAGTCAGTTGGAAAAGCGGCGCTTACCAGTTGATAACGGGCAATTCAAACAACAACTACAAGAACAACAGAAACAACTACAATTACACTATCAACACAAACATTATCATCATCATCATCATCATCATCATCATCATCATCATCATCATCATCATCAACATTATCATCATCATCACCATCATCATCATCACCAACATCATCATCATCATCATGGCGCTTTGCATTTTCCGGAAATGTCAGAGCATTTGTAACACATGTTCAACTTTTAGTCTTAATCGGTCTTCATTTAATTATCATGAAAAATAATTTCCCCCCCCCCCTCCTCCCAAA
>NW_004799434.1:13976-14950 GCF_000002075.1 Aplysia californica | reverse complement strand
GAGCACTGCTTTACATAATTGTGGGATTGAAGAGGGTAGTTTGGTTGGGTTGTTTTTTTTACTGAGCTTGTGTTCAAGGCTGTGTGTGGCAGTCTTTTGGCATGCTTACCCTGTCCGTACGTCGTGGTTTTATTTCAAAGAGGAAATTTACTCGTTAATCCGATCCGTACGCTTTGCATAGCAGTCTGTCAAAATGATTTTTTTTTTTAAATACTGAAAGTTTCAAAGAGATCTTCGTACTAGAAGTATTCTAAAATGTGAAGAAAACAACCCGGGGGGTGGTACAAAATGACCCCAGGGCGTACGGATAGGGTTAAGCAACGCGTAGGACGGACACGACATCCAGGCACCACTTACTACTGTGTCGTGGGGTGATATTAGACACAGTTTAGGTTTTAGTAAGAGTTTTACGGCACCTGCACCACCAATAGGTCATATTATAGGTCAATATCATAAGTGTCAATGCTTATCTTATCTTATCTCTTATCCCAGCCGACAGATTATGGAGATTCCCGAAGACACGACATACAAAAACTTCCTCGCTCGGGATTTGAACCCAATTCTCCTGCATGCGATGGTAAAGAGCCTAGCCGCTTCAGCACAGACTCTGGTTTTGCAGCTGTTACAACAAAATGATGACCCTCTCTCGGACTCTGTAGAACTGTGTGCCATAACATTATCACGACAATTGTGTAAGATAATATCGTTTAATAACCGAATACGCACTCATTGATTACTTCCGCCGAATTGGCCACTGTCATCAGTCTGTCCTTCCCATGGTAATCGTAATCGTATGAGGACCACAATGGAGAAACGATCGTAGTTGTTTGGGAGTTTTTTTGTTGTTTTTTTATGTCGTTGTTTTATGGGGTTAGCTTCGTAGGAAATCAGATTGAAAAATTCAAAGCGCACCGTTCAGTTAGTGTGATAGTTGTTTTTTTTGTGTGTGTGTTTTTGTTTTTCGGGTGGAGGTT
>NW_004799434.1:8713-13684 GCF_000002075.1 Aplysia californica | reverse complement strand
GGGGGGTCAGTAGAGTAAACTATTGAAGCAGCACACATGCTAAAGATAAGAATTTCAACAAATTTCAGTTTGTGATTTTTATAATGTTTTTCCATTGAGGTTTTCATGCAGTTTTTTTTCCTCCCGAAGCACCATTGACATTGACTTTGCCATGAGTTCTCCACGAGGTTACCACAAGTCACAATGAATGATTGATTGGTCTACTGTATCACCAGTACTTTGAGCTTTAAAGTTGTGAATAACCATGTTGTGCTATGGCAAGTTGCTTCGAGCTTGGGCATCGGCAGAGTGAGCTCAGAAAGATAGAGAGCGTGAGAGATAGAGAGAGTGTGTGAGAGATGGGGAGAGAAAGAGAAAGAGTGAGACAGATGGAGAGAGAGAGAGAGAGAGAGAGAGAGAGAGAGAGAGAGAGAGAGAGAGAGAGAGAGAGAACAGAGGAGTCTCGTAAAAGGAAGAAGATGCGATATGGCTGCAGTACGGTACGCGAAAGGAACAGTGAAAGAAAATGAGTACCCAGTTTATTTTGCAAGATCGTTTTTTAAGGATGGAAGGAAGGGGCCGAAAGCGCCTAAAGTAATCTGTAGGAGTCACTGGAGAATGGTTTGACAATTGAGTGTGGAATGTTATTTTGCTATAATGTAGCTTAGCTTGTCCCGCAAGTCTCAATGCTATAAAGATAATTAATGTTCTTACTATTCCCACGTTGATGTGAAACGGATGTGATTGACGATTTGAACAACGGGGAAATTGTCAATGTCACTGTTTTCTCACCATGAAAAATGTACCCGTGTTTTTTTTGTCTGGATTCTTCGTTGTCTCGTGACGTACATCGACGTATGTGATGGATTTTATTTCACTACGATTGTATCTTCCGGGACGGAAGAAGAACTAACAACAGCAAGGCACGTTTTTAGTCAGAGTTGGCACACGTCTTCTTCTTTTTTTGTCTTTTTTTTTGGTCTTTTTTTTCTTTTTTTTGTCTTTTTTTTTTTGGTACTAACTACAGGGTGAAAACTGATCTATCAAAGTACTCAGTGTCTTACCTGACAATTCGCTCACTCCATGGTCAGTCTCCTCACTCACCAAGTATCTTACACAGCAGGCATGGGCAGGCGGGGACACGTCATTGGTCGGATTCAGCAACTCTGAATTGGTCATTTTTAAGGACAAGTGAACAAGCCTAGATTTCGGGGGTTTCCAGAAATCTTGACCTACACTAAAAGTGGGCATTGCCCTACCTATAGGAGAAGTTTGGTTTCATTGGTGTGTCTATGTGTTGGGTTATAGGGAAACATCTCCTTGTATTGTAAAGAAACTGAACAAGGGACAAAAATGTTTACCTTTGATTTTTTCAAAACAGCATTTTTCGTGATAGCCCCCTTGTGCTTAAAAGCAACCGTTATACCTGTTAGGAAGAAGGAAAGACAGAAAGACTTTGCAATAACATCTTCCATTCCCGACAAGATTATGACATAGCAGAAAACGTTCAGGACTGGACTGGAGTCAAGATTTTTATCTGATCTTTTTTCTTACATATTTGGGACAGTTTTGTTTTTATTAATTACAATGTTTCAACTCACCAAGAGCCTCATTCGTGGTTAAACACTTTAATGACTGAGCCTGTTGACTCGCGGCCAAAACTGAAACTGCTGGCTGGTAGTAGTCTGCTCATGCCTGGCCTGGTCTATTCAAGAATCTTCCGCAACACGTCATGTTCCATATTATGTACGTCATCACTAAAGTTGTAGACCTGAGTTCCTTCCCTACTGCAGAACACAGGACATGACTTGACGTCTCCGTGAAAGGTTAAGCAGAACAATGCGATATCATCCTGAAATGCCAAGAAAACACGTTTATTTTTCTTCGAGTGTTGTTTCATCTGTATCCTTATTATACACCCTGCAGTTGACAGCTCTTTGTATTGGCCAAGAATAACATAATTGTGGACACCAAAGTTCCTCATGTGTATGCTTTTGTATCAGTATTTGTACCAACGTAATGACCATGATATTGTTCCCTTTTTTTACCACATACTTTGCAATAACATCTTTCTTTCACGATCAGATGTGTGACATAACAGAAGACTTTTAGGATTGGATGGAGTTAACCTTCTTCGCTGATTTTTTTTCTGACAAATTTGGGGATGTGTCTGTACCGCAGTATATTAATTTCATAAGCAACAATCTATTCATCGCTTCCAAATTCAATACAATTTTCAGACAGTAATTGTTAGCAATACCATCTTTCTTTTCACAGACGAAAATAAGAAACACGAGTTTGAGAACGGGTGCAAGATTGTGACGTACAGTCACGATGTGTTGGCGTGAAATTATAATTTGGTTAGAGGCCAGAATGAGATACTCTATCTAGTGCTGAGTTTTATTTAGGACTTGGTCAACTTTGTTGTGCTCCCATAAAACAGAAGGTCATTTCTGTTACTTCCACTGACTTACTTCTAGTAAGCGAAATATAACAAAGAACTGACTCCAGATTTGTAAGGTGTTGTTGTGGGGTGTCAGTTTCCAGCTGTTTGTCCACAGGCTGTTTAAATGTACCAAAACCAGAACAGCAAAACTGTTACCGGAGAAACAAGAAAACTGTTTCATTCTTTTTGACAATAATTGTACCTGCATTATGTAGTTTTCTTGCCTTTTTCAACATTTGTGAGGCAGCGTGGTGGAATCAGGCTCTCGTCAAAATAATAAAATCGAAGAAAACAGCAGTTTTCTCCCTGCTTAGCAATTTTTATCAAATTTTTGTTTTTTGGCTCGACACCTTTTATGTTCATTTACAAACACATTCCTCTGAGGATTTCACCGACTACGTTGATTAAAGGCACAAAAATATAAATTTATAGTTTCCATGGAGTCTCCGGCTCTGGAATTTACCAAGTTTGGCGGCCATTTTCTCGCTAGTTTTACCTCTTAAACCAGGTGACCCCCACCTCCTTCACCTCCTTCAATCCAAAATACCTCCACTTCTATTGAAGATGGATGGGTAATTTTTTCATTGAAAGCAAGACAAATGAACAAGCCTTAAGATGATACCAATAACTCAATATGCCCAAAAATTGACGAGAGCCTGATTCCACCACGCTGCCTCACTTTTAGAATTTGAATTTTAACCAAATATATTTACTGAGCGTGTCATGCGACCAATGCCACAGACGAGGAAAGCAAGGTTGTTGTTTTTTTTGTTGCTGTTGTATTGTTTTGTATTGTTTTGTTGTTAGTTGTTTTGTTTTGTTTTTTGTGTTTTTGTTTTTTGTTGTTTTGTTGTTGTTGTTGTTGTTTGGGTGGGGGGGGGTTTGTTTGGTTTTTAATCAAAGTCTTGGGCTTAGTGCATCTTAACAGATGGTCGTTGCGTTCCTCCAAGTTGGTTGACATTTCCCTACAACAAATAGACGACTCTGTTTACTAATCTGGTGATGGCTTGTGTTGGGCCTTGTGCCTCCATAAGTCATGTGACCAGACCTACCAACTGTACACACTGGCTGGACGGGCGGGGCGGGGCGGGGCGGGGCGAGGCGAGGAGCACTGAGATAAGACATTATTGGACACAGCTGTGTCTCTTATCTTTTTTCCGCAAGATAGGCAACGGTTTGTGATCTTTATGAATGTAAATACACAAATCTAGAACTAAGTTTGAATTTATTTTTTTCTAAACCCACATTTTTAGCGCGACAGCAAATACACAAAAATTCGTGGTATTATGAGTAATGTAAATATCTGGGATCAAATGTTTAATATTTAAAAATGAAGGGTTTTTGTAGGAAGTTTGTCTGCCTTTCTTTTCGAGCCACACTATTTTAAAAAATGACACGATGTGTTACGTAATATTCAGAACATTATTATCTTGAGAAACGATGTCAAAAGGTGCCTTCAGCTCATTCAACAGCCAATGTAGTGTATTATTTATAGATGGCTTTTTCCTGTCTCTGATGAAGACATTACAACAAAATAGGCCACAGAGTTCAAACTGACTTGCCGTATCTAGTTACGAATTACATCTGCGCTTCGGTGGTTATTTAAAGAGAAAATTATTTTTGATAGAGTAAGAATTTGCCATGTGCTCCATTACCTATTATAATACATTGTCTACTGCCTGCGATCGTTAAAAACTTTGACGTTGGACAAGCCTGTAGCGGAATGTACAATCTGTGAACGAGTCTCCCTGTACGACAGCTGTTAGTAAGCTAATCCCCACCAACTCTCTCCCTTACACCCCGTGCACACTGCCAAGTAAATTAATTCATCGGATTGAATCAAAAGCCAGCAGCTAGATTTTTTCCTTCATGCATGCGGCAACAGCTACCATTTTGGAACAAAACGACCGATTCGACGAGCAACCTTCAACAACAAAAAAAGAGTCTGAATCTGAAGGTTGCTGCTGAATTACAATTAGTTGACGTCGGTCGTAATGTGCCCAAAATAATTTAATGGTAGCTGTCGCCGCATCCATAAAGAAAAAAATCTATATTTCGCACCAACTCAGACCGATAAATCTGAAAGTCAGTTTGCACGGGGCATAAGAAGGTTTTTTTAAAAGAAATTATCCCTTGTGTGGTGAATTTATAGACCTGACGTTAGTCTTGTTGGAAACAGGTGAGAAGGGAGAAATTAGGACTCATTGTGCAGAGAGGCGTATAGAAATAGACCTCGAATCATTCATGTCTGTCTCCACGTTACTGGATAAAGATAGTTTGATGGTCCACACGATTCGCCTTAATATAGAAAAAATATATCTATTTCGAAGTTTTTCTAAAACAGAATCAAATGAACGAACCAAAAGAAATGACCTAACAACCAACTTTTCTGTCGAAACATAGCTCAACTCAGGGTTGGGAGGGGAGGGGGGCGGGGGTTGTTGGACATTTTTTGCAAAAGGAATGTATTCAGAAGAAGTCATATTTGAAGCCATTTTTTTGTCTTGGAATTGACAGTTATCTCATACGACCACACGGCCACATAA
>NW_004799434.1:5519-7535 GCF_000002075.1 Aplysia californica | reverse complement strand
TATTATTATTATTATTATTATTATCATTATTATTTTTGTTATTATTATCTTTGTTATTGTTATTGTGTGTGTGGTTTTTTAAATTGCAATGCTGTTTCTAAATCGGTGGTATCAGCTGCATGTGCCAGAGGTATAATGTTTTGTCGAAATTCAAATGCTAAATATTGAAAAACTTAACAAAAGATACATTACTTAGGTTCAGTTTTCAATAGTCAGAGTGACACGTTTTTTCCTTAACTCTCCTGGGGAAAAAAATGTTGCTTCCCAGGCTTGGAACAGTTGAACAGCCTGCTTGTTGACGCCTGTATGGTTTGTCGAAAAAAATATTTAAAAAGAGAAGAAAAAAAAACCGATGAAAATCTGGGCTAAGTCCCTTAACCCTATCTATCCATACGTCGTGTTTTACTATCGTATCCATACGACGTGGGGAACTTTGTGCCACCACTTTCCAAAGAGGAAATTTACTCGTTATTCCGATCCGCACGCTTTGCATAGCAGTCTGTCAAAATGATTTGTTTGAGAAATACTGAAAGTTTCAAAGAGGTCTTCATACTAGAAGTATTCTAAAATGTGAAGAATACAACCCCGGGGATACAAAATGACCCCCGGGTGTACGGATAGGGTTAAAGCTTAACTACTAATAACTAGGATGTTTGGGGTGGAGAGGGCGGGGCGTGAGCCATACAACAGCAGGAACACATGACGTCAGTCCCTGCGTGTTTCCGCTCTACTCCGCCTATCTCCGTAATCAACGGTCCCTCCCCAATTGAAGAACCAATTCCATTCGGATCGGTTCTGGTTCCGTTCTGGTTCGGTTCGGATAGGTTCTGGTTGGGTTCGGTTCTGTTAGTTTGGTTCTGTCAGTTCGGTTGATTGGTTCTGTCAGTTCGGTTGATTGGTTCTGTCGGTTTGGTCGTCGAGGGTTATAAGCCAGATTTTCCTCCATAGGAGGGGCAAAAGCTTCCACCGTACGTGGCACGAACAACCGATAAAACCGATGATGACCTTCAATTTTAAAAACGCGTTTGTTTTCAAGGCCGCCCGTCGCTTGATCGGTTTGGGTCGCTTTTAATCACAAGGGGGCTATCCCGAAAAATACTGTTTTGAGTAAATCGACAGTAAAGTTTTTGCCCCTTCTTCAGTTTCTTAAAAAGACAAGGAGAGTTTTCCCAATAACCAAACGAATATACACACAAATGAAACAAAACTTCTCCTATAGGTAGGGCAATGCCCCCACTTTTGGTGTTGGTCAAGATTTCTGGAAGGCTCAGAAAAATCGGGGTTAGCCCGCTTGTCCTGAAAAGCGACCAATTAGTCTATCTATAGTGTACATTGATGTCACCAGAAATCGAGCCGAACCAATTCGAATCGATCCGATCCTCCCAAAGGGCACCGCCTACCTACAATAAGACACGTGCGATACTTGCATGTGGTCTCGACCAACCTATGCGCTGTTGGCTAACACTGCTGGGTCAGAGACACGAAACGATGACGAAACAGACACGACACCGATACGACACAGAGAAGACGTTTCCGTGGTGAATCCTGTGACTTGTAACGAGAGACCAAAATAAGACCTATCGTCGTCGTCGTTTCGTTTTGTTTTCGTCTCGGTATCGTTTCGGTATCATGTGAATTTTCAACCTCTGACGACACATACTAAAGTATAGAAAAAAACATACGGAAACTCTATTTCCCTTCTTTCATTTATTATTGCCGTAAATATTTCTAAGTTTTTAATAAAATGGTGTTTTTTTCATTTTGAAAAAAATATTTCGATGTTTGACTTCTTTTTCTTCTCTGTGGAGTAGATATTGATTGTTTTTGTTTGTACTTTTTTCTGTGTGTGTTTCTGTTTGTTTGTTTAATCGTTTCTTTCTCCTTGTGGGTTCTCTCTTTGTCTGTCGGTCTGTCTGTCTGTTTGTCTGTGTGTCGATCTGTCTGTCGATCTATCTGTGTTCCTATCTATCTATCTATCTATCTATCTATCTATCTATCTATCTATCTATCTATCTA
>NW_004799434.1:4101-4529 GCF_000002075.1 Aplysia californica | reverse complement strand
GATGATGATGATGATGAACAACAACAGAGAAAAAAACAACAACAACAACAACAACAACAACAACAACAACAACAACAACAACAATAACAACAATAAAAACAACAACAGCAACAGCAACAGCAACAGCAACAACAACAACAACCTCAACATCATCATTTATTCTTTTTTATTTTGTTATTTTTTAAATTCCTTTTGTTGCTACTTTTCGAGGGAGGGCGGGTGTTTTGGGTGTACGTGTGTGTGTGGAGGGGGTGGGGGGTTATTTCAACAAAAAAATAAAAGATTCAACTTCCTAGGGCTTCCTGTCTGTCCCGAGAGTCTAAATCTGTCCTGTATTCGTGCAGAACCTGTTGTAGCATTCTTCCCACACTACAGTCCCCTTCCCACACTACAGTCCCCTTCCCACACTACAGTCCCCTTCCCACACT
>NW_004799434.1:1861-4001 GCF_000002075.1 Aplysia californica | reverse complement strand
ACAGTCCCCTTCCCACACTACAGTCCCCTTCCCACACTACAGTCCCGCAGCCTGGCCCGATACAACATCTCCTTTTCTACGGCCGCTCTCCCTCTTCTTTTCTGGTTTTATGTATGTCTTTTGTTGTTGTTGTTGTTTTGGGGTTGTTGTTATTTTGTTGGGGGGGGGTTGGGGGGGATTGTTTGGCTGTTTTTGTTTTTTGGTTGGAAAACGTGTAATGAGTCCCATAACCCTATCGCCTCCATACAACGTGGGGAACTCCAAAGAGGAAGTTTACTCATTTATCCGATCTGTACCCTTTGCATAACAGTCTGTCAAAATGGTACTGAAAGTTTCAAAGAAATCTTCGAATAGAAGTATTTTAAAATTTGAACAATACAACCCCAGCAGGGGTACAAAATGACCCCAGGGCGTTCGGATAGGATTAAAACATTACTCAGCGGGTGATAGGCGGGTGACCTGGAGTGGTTGGTTTGCTCTATAATCATAAACATCGGTCGTCCTTCTCTTTCCTCCTTTTTAAAAATCTTTTTTAAGCAGTACCTTAAAACATTACTCGGGGGGGGGGGTTGCTGGATGGTTTGGTGTGGTTTGCTCCTTCGTTATTCTAATAAACATCGGTCGTCCTTCTCTTTCCTTCTTCTCGTCTTTATATGCAACTCTCTTATCACATCTCTTATCTTCGGCACTTATAATATATGAGGCAGCGTGGTGGAATCAGGCTCTCGTCAAAATAATCACAGTGAAGAAACTTGCATTTTTCTGCAGGTTTGCGAATTGTTATCAAAATTTTGTTTTTTGGCTCAACACCTTTAATGCCCACTAAAGAACTCATTTCTGTGTGAATTTTTGTGGAAAACGTTGATTAAAGGCACAAAAAATGTAAATTTTCAGATACCACGGACTCTTAATTAAGCTAAGGAAATAACTAATCTTTTGCGGCCATATTCTCATTAATTTTACCTCTGAAAACAGGTGACCCCCACCTCCTTCATTCTCAAATATCTCGACTTGTATTTAAGATAAATTGATATTTTTCATCCAAATAAAGACAAGTGAACAAGCTATAAGATTATACCAATAACTCTACATGCCCAAAAATAACGAGAGCCTGATTCCACCACGCTGAATCACATATGATCTATTTGAGTTGCGACGTCTGTAAAACTCTAAATAAAGCTAAAAAAAAAACGCTCGGATAAAGTTTCATATTTCATACAAACACCGAGGAAAGATAAATACATTAATGACATAATTAGTAAACCTGTTAATGATATAATTATTATAACTGTTGTGTGCATAATTAGATTGTTTGAAGCGTAGTTAGTTGTCCATCATTTAGGTCATTACTTACTTTATGCATTTTTAATTGGACTTTCATATCTAACTTCACCCCCAAAAAAGTTCATTTAAAGTTCAAAGCATGTAATAGTTTCTGACCTAGCTGTTCGCGTCACTGACCTGGTAACAAAAAAATATATTATTTCCCTGATGGGCTCACTCGTCATAGATTCGAACATCAAACATCTGGGGCTTAAGTCGAGTTTAAGCATCATACAAAGCCACACCAGCCAGTTTCTCTAATGAAACGCATTTTCTTTCTCTCTGACTCTCTTCAAATGTGCGCGTCATTAGCAACAAAAATGGCGGCTACTCGGAAGCAGCCAGCCACAGACTACGTGTGGAGTTGCCAGAAAATAAAAACAAGGATTACGGCGGGGGAATTAAAAAAACGAAATAATAAAAACGAAAAAAAAGTCGTAAGCATTCCACGTCCTCCTCAATGGCTATATTTGGGGTTGTTTTCGTCTTTTCCCAGATATTTTTTCTTTTTTTTTTTACAGCTCAAGACCGGCATTGATCAGCTTGGGCGTTCCTTGTTGCGAGGGAGGGCTCAGCTGATAGTATGTGCAATCCATACATGGGGCTTCTGGTTTGAATCCCAGCGGAATCGAGATGTTAATGTTAACGCTACGTGCAGAGAAAGAGAGAGCTAGAGACGGAGGAAGAGAGAGATTGAGAGAGAGAGAGAGAGAGAGTGAGAGAAAGAGAGACAGACAGACAGACAGACAGACAGACAGACAGACAGACAGACAGAGAGACAGACTGACAGACAAACAGAGAGACAGACAGACAGAAA
>NW_004799434.1:0-985 GCF_000002075.1 Aplysia californica | reverse complement strand
TGTGGTGTTATCTCGATGGAATGATAGAAGGTGTTGGTTGCTTGTTAGGGGTTTAACGTCGCTGTAAAGGCAAGATGCGGTACTGTAGACAGCTTTATTTCGCGAGCATTTTAATTTCGCGAAAGTAAACTTAATAGCTTGCGAAAATAAAGTGTAAGCACTGTGGAAGCAGTAATGTCGACTCGTTTCCATGTTAGACAGAGCGAGCGAGCTATTTTAGGTTCTCTACTAACATTAGAGAACGTAGAAAACTTGTATACATTCTCTAACGTTCTATATACAGTATATACCTCCGCAAAGATTTACTCTCACACTAAACGTACAGGAAATACCTTATTATATTATTTTATTCTTACTTTTTACTCTTTCTCTTTTCGTCCCGTGTATTGTTGCTGTCGTCGTTGTTGTTATTGTTGCTGTCGTCATTTTTGTTATTGTCGTCGTCGTTGTTGTTATTGTTGCTGTTGTCGACGTTGTTGCTGCTGCTGCTGTTATTGCTGTTAGTGCTGTTGTAACGGGACCAGCCAATTATTGCGCAGTCCATTACGAACGGAAACAATACCTGTAATATGTCAAACTACGAACAAGATAGCGAACAAGAATCTTCCATCCCCCCCTCCCTCAACCCCCCCCCCCAAACACACACACACACACCACCACCACCACCCTAGAGTTCCAACAGCTGACAGGTACCAGGGAAAGTGCGCCGAATCGATATTCAATCGAGCATCGACTTATATAAGTTGATGGGATAGAGTTGATAACGAAAAGGTCGAGTGAACAGGATTGCTGAGAGGGGAGTATGACCCATGAATATGGTGCTGGTGGTGGGGAGGGAGGTGGTGGGAGGGTGAATGAGAGAGGAGAGGTGAGTGTGTGTGGAGGGGGTGGGGGAGTGAATGAGGGAGGAGAGGTGAGTGTGTGTGGAGGGGGGAGGTGGGGGAGTGAATGAGGGAGGAGAGGTGAGTGTGTGTGGAAGGGGAGG
>NW_004799433.1:13029-14825 GCF_000002075.1 Aplysia californica | reverse complement strand
GTCTATATTACTTTTACAAACTATGTTTATATCGTACGGGAAAACGATTATAATCGAGGTGAATGTGGTTGGAAATGGGGTGAGGGGGATGGGAAAGGGAGGGGGGAGAGATTGTGTCTATATTACTTTTACATGCAATTTATTTCAAGCGGGAAAAGGATATTATAATAGTGGTGAAGGTGGTTGGACATAGGGTGGGGGTTATGGGATGGGGGCTATATTGCTTTTACGTACAACAATTTATTTCCTGCGGGAAAACGGATATTAAAAAATAATAGTGACAATATCACTTTAACCATCCTATATTGCTTAACTCATGAGGGAAAAGCGTTGTGGTCGTATTATTCGCTCTGAGGTTGCGGTGGAAGAGAGGGTTATGTTTGTTGCGGTGGTCTAGACTGCGACTTTAACCTACCATTTGTGAAGGGTGCTGACTAAATGAGTTACTTCTCGGATTCGACCCCAATGGAAATCGTTACATCACGCTTATAGGTGAAGTTTTCACAATTTATAAGTATGAAATAATAAAAAGCATGCTATACTTAAAGAATATGAGATCAGTAGAAATCTACTAATTTGATCCTAGTGCCCATTTTTTGGCTAATGTTATCTGCATTTGTGGATTGTGAGAAGTAAGTCATTTTGTCAGCACGTCTCATATTTATTTCATCATCATGCCGCTGAAAAATCGTTGGAGGTGAAGGAAGTTGGACAGGGAGGGGGGGAGGGAGGAAAGGAGGGAGGGGAGTTGTTGTATATCTGAGCTGCGTGGACTGACGTAATTACACCACTGTGACGTAATAACAGCACTGTGACGTAACTGCCGGCTCTGTCCACTGGTTCAATCGATCGTCGTTGGCTTCAGCTCCGAGACCGACCCGTGTCAATACTGTGTGCTTCCAAAGATCGTACATTACAAGATAGTTCACTCAGCCAAAGGTCGTATATTACAAGATAGTTAATTCAGTCAAAGATCGTACATACCAAGATAGTTCACTCAGCCCAAGATCGTACATACCAAGATAGTTCACTCAGCCCAAGATCGTACATACCAAGATAGTTCACTCAGCCAAAGATCGTACATAACAAGATATTCACTTGGACAAAGATCGTACCTAACAAGATAGTTCACTTGGCCAAAAAGTGTCCGCGGAAGTCCGCGCATTGCTTTAGATGGCGCTGCAGTCTTTGTTTTATAAACCAATCATAGATGGTCAGGTTTTGAAGTTCTCTTTCGTTTCTCCAGAAGAAGAATAGGAATAGAACACTTTTGTTGGTTTCTTACTTCACACAAGTACGGTAACTATGCTCACAAAGTCCGCGCTTTTTCGAAGAGGGCGCCACCTGATTTTGAGGACACTTTTTTTTTGATTGGCTCAAAGAGAGGAGTGAACTATTTTGTTTTACAATACGATCTTCGATAATTCTGGTAATCGAGTAAGAGTATCGAGTTTCCGATACTATCGGGAGGCCGAGTCGATACTATGAATTGTTGCTCTCAGAAATGGATCACCGTTCATTTGATTCATAATATTTAAAAAAGATTTAATTACTTTGCAAGGCTGTGTTCTTAATTTTTTAGAGGGTCGGAAACAGTGTTTCGAATTATGTTCTGTTATTGAATTATTGTGTGAGTGTGGGTGTGTGTGTGCTTGGATTAGTGTGTGCGTGTTTGGATTAGTGTGTGTGCGTGTGTGTGCGTGCGTGTGTGTGTGTGTGTCGGGAGGGAGGGTGTATGTGTGTGTTTGTGTGTGGGGGTGTATGTGTGTGTGTGGGGGGTGTATGTGGGTGTGTGT
>NW_004799433.1:0-3107 GCF_000002075.1 Aplysia californica | reverse complement strand
TTGTGTGTGTGTGTGTGTGTGTGTGTGTGTGTATGTGTGTGTGTTGCGGTAGCGATGGAAAGTGGAAGTTGTGATGTTGTTGTTCGTGGTGGTGGTGCCTTCATCCTTTTTGCAACAGTAATCTTGAGGTGGTGGTGGTGGTTGCCATGGAAGGTGGAATTTGTGATTTTGTTGTTGTTGTTGGTGGTTGTGCATCCGTCATTTAACACAATAATGTTGTTATTGCAGCTTTTGTTGTTGACGATATTGTTGTGGTAGTGCTGGTGGTGGTGATGGTTTTGATGGAGGGTGGAAGTTAAGGATTTTGGCGGTGGAGGCAGTCGTCATCCTTCTTGAAACAATAATGTTCTTGTTGTGTTTTTCATTGTTGATCATGTTGTTGTGGTTGTCGTGGTTGTCGTGGTTGTTGTTACTGTATTTTTCGAGGTTGATCATGTTGTTGTTGTTGGTGTGGTTGTTGTAGTTGTCGTGGTTGCTGTGGTTTATTGTGACTGTATTTGTGGTGTCTTCATCTTTCTCGACATGATAATGTTGTGGTTGTACATTTTGCTGTTGATGACGTTGTCCTAACGGGTTCTTGTTCTTGTTTTTGTTCCTCTTTTTCTAGTACTTTTTATTGTTGTTGTTGTTGTTGTCGCTGTTGTTGTTGTTGTCGTTGTTGTTGTTGCTCTGGTTGTTGTCATGTAGTTGTTGTTGCTGCTGTGGTGGTAGTGACTATTGTGGAGGTGGTGGTGGCGGTACCTTCGTCCTACTCAACACAAAATAACGGGGCTATTTTTTTATTTTTTGCTGTTGTTGCTGCTTCAAATCAAGAGGAAGACCAAGAAAAACCTGGCTGGATGGGGTTAAAAAGGTCCTGGAACAACCCAACATATGTTTCCCCAACGCTGCACACCTAGCACAGGACCGAAACTTGCAGCTCCCCTCGACATCCTAAGGATACCACAGGAAGGAAAAAGTAATAAAGTAAAGTAAAGTAAATTGTCGTTGTTGTGGTGGTGGTGGTTGTGGTGGTTGTAGTGATGATGATGGTGGTGGTGGTGGTGGTTGTGGTGGTGATGGTGATGGTTGTAGTGATGATGATGGTGGTGGTGGTGGTGGTGGTGGTGATGGTGATGGTTGTAGCGATGATGATGGTGGTGGTGGTGATGGTGATGGTGACGACAGGGCACTAGTTGCTGTAGGGTAGTATTTCATCCTGCTCGACATAACTACGTCAACTTTCGACAACACAATTGGTTACTTTTAAGCACAAGGGGCTATCCAGAAAATGTTCTTTTGAGAAAACCGACGATAAAATGTTTGCCCCTTTTTCAGTTTCTTTAAAAGACAAAAGAAAGATTTCTCGATAACCAAACAATAAATATATACACCAATGAAACCAAACTCCTCCTATAGGTAGGGCAATGCCCACTTTTGGTGTCGGTCAAGATTTCAGGAAACCCCCGAAATCTGGGTTAGTCCGCTTGTCCTTAACCCTATCCGTACGTCGTGTTTTACTACCGTATCCATATGACGTGGGGAACTCTGGGCCACCACTTAACCCTGTCCGTACGTCGTGTTTTGCTATCGTATCCATACGACGTGGAGAACTCTGTGTCACCATTTTCCAAAAAGAAAATGTACTCGTTAATCCGATCCGTACACTTTGCATTGCATGCAGTCTGTCAAAATGATTTTTTGAGAAATACTGAACATTTTAAAGAGATCTTCGCACAAGAAGTATTCTAAATTGTGAAGAATACAACCCCAGGGGCACAAAATGACACCGGTGCGTACGGATAGGGTAAAAATCGACCAATTAAAACCCAGAAATGTTCACGTGCAATAGAAGCTCACCTTCATCAAGACAGATTCGCTGAGCTTCTCTCTGTTGACAATCTTGATGGCCACTCGCTTGCCGGACACACAGTGTACTCCGAGTTTGACCAGGCCTGGAACAGACACACACCAGACATCACGGGTTAGTTTGGGTGGCAATAACAACAATAACAACAACAATAACAACAATAATAACAACAATAACAACAATAATAACAACAATAACAACAATAATAACAACAATAACAGCAATAATAACTAAAATAATACCAAGAATAATAACAGCAATAATACAACAATAATAACAACAGTAACAGTAATAATACAACAATAATAACAACAATAATAGCAATAATAATAGCAATAATTATTACCGGAATAGTTGTTAAACGCATAAGGGGGAAGGGGTTATGTTTTGCTGTTAAAAAACCGAATGTCTTGAGTTTTGTTTTGGGTTTTTTGTTGGGTTTTTTTATTTGCTGTAGTTTTTTTTTTTTAACCCTAACTTCAAAAGTTATCAACTGGGTCTTGCCTTGCAGTCAATCATTCTTGTTAGCACAAAATATACAAAGGCCACTGAGTTGACGAGTTGCCTTATTTTGGTTTGTTTTTGTGTTTTGTTTAGTTTTGAGATTTTTTGGGGGGGATTTTTTGGGGGTTTTTATTATTTTTTTTTTGGGGGGGGGGGTTGTTTCCTTAAAAAACAATCTAAAAAACTTCAATATCGTCTTATTTAGTTATTTATTTGTCTTATTTTATACTGTCTTTTTAAAATGTTTTTTTAAAGTAATGAACAAAGTTCCTTCACTAAAGACTTGACGTGGGTGGTTGGCGGGTGCTCTGGTATGGTTTGCTTCTTCTTTCCAATCAAACATCTATCATCCTTTTCTCCCCTCTTTCTTTTTGTGTTTGTTACTCTCTTGTAACACCTCTAATCTTCGGCACTTATATGACCTTATTGTGTTGCAAGTGCCGTAAAACTCTGACTAGAACTAAACTCTTGACCTGGAAAAACCGCGAGAAATCTACGAGACAAGACAAGATTGGCCATCTTAGGAAATTCCTGGGGCGAGTAACACCAGCCTAGAGGCCAAATTAAGCTAGTTCAATCATCTGATTTCACGTTGTAATTTATTACTACATTTCTGATATTTGGATAGAAACAGACGGGATTAAGCTAAAGGGAAGAACAGGGATGTAGTGCGGGAAAGCGAGAGAGCGAGGGCGAGCAAAAGAGAGAGAGAGACACAGAGTGAGAGAGAGAGAGAGAGAGAGAGAGAGAGAGA
>NW_004799432.1:13752-14976 GCF_000002075.1 Aplysia californica | reverse complement strand
TACGGGGAACAGGAAGCATCTTGGCGAGTAGTCGAGTGGTGGTAAGTGGTGAGTAGTCGTGTGGTGGCAAGTGGTGAGTAGTCGAGTGGTGGTAAGTGGTGAGTAGTCGTGTGGTGGCAAGTGGTGAGTAGTCGAGTGGTGGTAAGTGGTGAGTAGTCGTGTGGTGGTAAGTGGTGAGTAGTCGTGTGGTGGCAAGTGGCGAGTAGTCGTGTGGTGGTAAGTGGTGAGTAGTCGTGTGGTGGTAAGTGGCGAGTTAAGAATTAAGAACAGGAACATTTGTTTGTAGGCTAAATGTGAGGCAGCGTGGTGGAATCAGGCTCTCGTCAACTTTTGAGCATGTAGAGTTACATGTATTGATATCTTCTTAAAGCTTGTTCATTTGTCTTTATTTGGAAGAAAAAAGTATCCATTTATCTTCAATACAAGTCGAGATGTTTGCAATTGAAGGAGGTGGAGGTCACCTGTTTTCAGAGGTAAACTTAGTGAGAAAATGGCCTCCAAAGATTAGTTATTTCCTTACTTTAAGAACCTGTAGTAACTGAAAATTTACATTTATCAACGTTTTTCAGAAAATTCTCACAGAAATGAGTTCTTCAATGGGCATGAAGGGTGTTGACCCCTAAAAATAAAAAATTGATAAAAATTCACAAACCAGAGGAAAAAAGCAGGTATCTTAACTTTGATTATTTTGACGAGAGCCTGATTCCGCCACGCTGACTCACAAACGTATAGATCTAGATCTAGACTTTCTAAGACTGGCAAGAGAAACAGGCCTACAGCTCCGTCGTTGAGCACATACATGTAATATCAAACTGTAGGACTAGAGGTAGACAGACTTTCTCTAGTTCACTATCCGCCTTCACTTTCAAAAAGGTGTCGATAGATCTAAAAACATCCGGGTCGTCTGCATGTAAAACATGGATTTCATAGTAATCAAATGTGGGTTAATCAAAAAAACACGTCTTCCGGTCCCATTATAGCAGAAATGAAGGTTTTGACGGCAATGTGATAATTATTTCAGAGAAAGATTTAATTACACAGCGCTTATCAAGCTTCTAAGATAGTCCCACGCTGGACAATGGGCTAACGTTTGTGTTATGTGTATTTGATTTTTCCAAAACGACTGGTATTGTCCCAAAAAATCCTTTGTGGACAGAACTTTGGCCCCACCTTTTATTTTAGTATGATTATTATTATTATTATTATATACATTATCATTGATCA
>NW_004799432.1:7233-10841 GCF_000002075.1 Aplysia californica | reverse complement strand
CAGTAGGTCACTCTAACATCTTACTGGGACAGTAGGTCACTCTAACATCTTACTGGGACAGTAGGTCACTCTAACATCTTACTGGGACAGTAGGTCACTCTAACACTGGGACAGTAGGTCACTCTAACACTGTAATAGTAGGTCACTCTGAATCTGTGCGTGTGTAGTAAGTACAAGTTTCCCGTCATTGCACATAATAGAATCTATTAAGTTTCGGGAACAAAATCCTTTTCTATAAGGTGACCAAGTCGGTCAACTTTGGTAAAGTGTCACATTCGCCTGTTTTTGTCTGACAGACACAGTTAAATTGCTGGCCTGCTAAATGAGTCGTAATTTGTCTTTGGACGCATAATTCCTCTCATAATCAATCAAATCTAACAGAGACTTTAAAGAGGACGTCGATGGAAACGAGGCACATGAATAGTGGATGGGCTGGGTTTAAGAAAAAAAAAATTCATAAGTTTGATCAGACTGTTTATATAATTTTCTACAGCTTTTAATAATGACAGGCACTGCTGAGGGACTGAGACATTCAATTCGTGTTTCTACGACCCCATCAACACAATTTGTTAAATAATTCAGGAGACGAAGTGTAGACCACGTGAGCATGATCAGGGAGGCCGTCCAGAATACAGAGGAAGGCGTTACAAACGTAACATCGGCGCCATCTGGCTAAACTTGCCAAATACGTATTATAGTTCGGTGCCCCATCACATGATTCAGATGGCCTGCGGCATGTATCATGTTCCGAAAGAAATCTGTCGCAAGTCACTTTGAGGTATTCCAGATGAGATTTAGTACAGCTGAATATCGTACAACAGACGGTGTGTCCTTGGGAAAGGTACTTTGCACAAATTTTCCTCACTTCACCCAGGTGGGAATGGGTACCCGGCTATAGACAGTGAAAGATCTTGTCAGTTTGATAGTGTTTGAGCGCGTGAAATCCGCAGCTTGCACTGTATGCTTCCGCGGAAGCCGAGAATGTTTCTGAGTCTTCTCAGACGGTCTGCTGGGGTAATAATAGTTGTAAAGCGCATAGAGCAAGCTCTTGAGCATGGATATGCGCTATATAAATGCAATTATTATTATTATTGGGTCAACCTCGAAGTGGGTATAGCAAGGGAATGCACGGTATCGCCAGTTCTCTTCGTCCATGTGACGCAAGTGGTTCTCAAGGCTACAGAAAGCAAGGCAATCCCATCGGAACTGGAAGGGGGTTGTCAAATGCATCCCGAAAGAAAAGACCCATAGAGCACTTCGGCATCAGGAAGACTTAATGAGATGGTGCCGGATGAACTTAAAGCCAAAGAAATCTAGAAACCTCTCGCTTAGAAAAGGAAAAGTGAGCAAGCACATGTCGGTAGCCAACGAATCCCCACCGTATCTGAAGAGCTCGCAAAGAGCCTGATGAGGTGGTATGACGAGACCCTGAGAGACACGAGACAATCGAACGAGACAGCACTCAGCACTGAAAGAGGGTTGAAGAAGATTAACCGTTGCCCCCGACCAGGAAGGCATCAGGTCTGGTGTCTCCGGCACATGCTGATCCCAATGTTGCTGTAGCCGCTCTTGGTGTACGAAATTGCCACAAGCCCGGTGGAAGCAATGGAGGCAAAGATCAACAGATTCACCAGGAAGTGGCTTGCGGTTCCTCCTGGGCTTTCAGATGTTGCCCTGCACCGGCGACAGGCCAAACTGAGACTGCCACTAAAGTCAATAGTGGAGGAATACAAAGCTGGCAAGACAAGGCTGCAGGTGATGTTTGAGAATTCCCCGGACGAGTTGGTCAGGTCAATTCTACCAACACTGAGAACTGGTAGAAAGTGGAAAGTCTTGGATGCCTTGATTGATGCCAAAGATAACCTCAGGATTAAAGAGGTCATTTGCCATACCCAGGTTGGAAGACAAGGACTTGGAAGCGAGAAGAGGCTGTGCTGGTCTAGGGCACACGGTACAGAACACCGAGACGTGTTGATCCAAGAAGTGAGGGATACAGAGGACAAGAAGAGATACCAGAAAGCAGTCCAACAGTCGCAGCAGGGCCAGTGGACAAACTGGACCGATTCCCTGCAAAGATCCCTTACCTGGGACGACTTGTGGCACACAGCACCTCCGAGACTTAGATTCATCACACGACCAACATTATGACTTGTTGCCATCAAAAGCTAATCTCGTGAAGTGGGGCAAGGAAGAAGATCCCCGCTGTCCACTGGGCCAGGAGAGACAGACATGGGAGCATGTCCTCAGTTCCTGTAAGGTGTCCCTTTCTGACGGCAGATACACGGGGCGGCCCAACAGAGGGCTGAAAGCGCTGGTCCTCGCAATCTCCTGCAGCCTAGAGGCCGACACCGACACCGACACCGACAGCGGAGAAGCTCCAGCCCAGACATTCGCCACTTCAGGGGAGAAAAGGGAATTGATTGGAAGAAAGCAAGTGCCTTGCCTCTCAAGGAGAGGAAACCTTCTAGGATCAGTGAAGGATTTGGAACTAGCTGCAGATCTTCCAGAGTGGTGGAACTACTTCCCATGATCAAGAGAGCAGTGTTGATAGAAATGTTAAATCCCTGCACATACATTGCTTTCAACGGTGTTTGTGATAATATAGCGGTTAGGCGCTTCGCTGTCACACACAGGCCACCGGAGTTCGATTCTCGTTCGGGTTGATTTTTTTTTCAAATCGAGTATCTCGGTCTTTCTGAAGGGACTTTGTACCCTTCTAATCTTGGGTTGGCCCTGACATATGGGGGCGAAGCCCGCCCCCAAGACGATCTAAACAGCGTCAATTGGGGCCTAAAAATATCTAAAGTTAAGAAAAAATGTGTATTCATTTCCATATATGGCAAAGGATAAACTAGAAATAATTCCCCGATCTCCCGCCCACGCAAATCGTCTGTATCAGCTGAAATGTCTGTTTGGGCTCCTGGAGTCCTCAAGGGTCCCCTTGGCCTTTTGGGGTAGATCATTCCGCAGATTCTTCCGCCCCCGCACGCCGCCTCCCACGCGCGGTGTGAGTCCTCAGAAAAAGGAAACCCCAGTGCACCAAGGCCGCGGTGAGATCGGCTGGGATTGGCGATAGGTGAAATTTGCATACCATCTTCTTGCTGTCCGGGTGTGTCTTTATACATTCTGAAATAAACGGAATCAGACGATAACGTCATTTTTCGGTTCTTTTTAATTCATTTTTTTTGGTTTCTGATTTGCACATTAATGCGTAGGAAGTGCGTGGGACTAAGATATTTCTGTAACGATGAGTATTGTGATGCTCTGGGCGTGTGAAAACACTTGTTATGACTCAAGGGCGCTGTTTCTTGCTATGGAAATTAGATGAATCTCATGGGTCGGTGTGGGTGGATTCGTTGATAAGGCGGGAGACTCATGTGAATGGGCTGATATTTTCTGAGATGGGAATCCAAGTCAAGAATGAAAACTCTTTTGAAAGCTTTGAAATAGAAGCAACGTCTGTTTATTTTATGTGTTTTGATACTGACGATCGTATGTAAAGATGTATCGTTGTGAAGAATAAGTGTCTTTACTCGTATTAAATACAATAATATAAATTATGCATTCTGTTATTAATAATGTTGGTATTGTTTTATTATTATTATTAT
>NW_004799432.1:5201-7080 GCF_000002075.1 Aplysia californica | reverse complement strand
CATTATTATTATTATTGCTGTTGCTGTTGTTGTTGTTATTATTGTTGTTGTTATGATTATTGTTATTGTTGTCATCATCATCATCATCATCATCATCATCATCATCATTTTTATTGTAATTATTATTATTATTATATTATTATTATTATTATTATTATTATTATTATTATTATTATTATTATTATTATTATTATTATTATTATTATCATTATTATCTATTAAATAAAACCCCAAGTAGGAAATGGGAAGTGGCCGTTTAGACCGGTGATTGTCTAATGAAGGTGGTTAAAGCAGGCCTGACTGTGTATTTTATGATAACCACTATTGTCCTCTACAATCTTTGGCTGACTCAGTAGACAACGTTGACTGTGTATTTTATGATAACCACTTTCTCCTCTACAATCTTTGGCTGTCTCAGTAGACAACGTTGACTGTGTATTTTATGGTAACCTCTATTCTCCTCTACAATTTTTGGCTGACTCAGTAGACAATGTTGACTGTGTATTTTATGGTAACCACTATTGTCCTCTACAATCTTTGGCTGTCTCAGTAGACAATGTTGACTGTGTATTTTATGGTAACCACTATTGTCCTCTACAATCTTTGGCTGTCTCAGTAGACAATGTTGACTGTGTATTTTATGGTAACCACTATTGTCCTCTACAATCTTTGGCTGTCTCAGTAGACAATGTTGACTGTGTATTTTATGATAACCACTATTGTCCTCTACAATCTTTGGCTGACTCAGTAGACAACGTTGACTGTGTATTTTATGATAACCACTTTCTCCTCTACAATCTTTGGCTGTCTCAGTAGACAACGTTGACTGTGTATTTTATGGTAACCTCTATTCTCCTCTACAATTTTTGGCTGACTCAGTAGACAATGTTGACTGTGTATTTTATGGTAACCTCTATTGTCCTCTACAATCTTTGGCTGTCTCAGTAGACAACGTTGACTGTGTGTGCCTGTATACGGGGGAAGAGGGGCCTAAAGCGTTTTCAGTAATTCACATTCAATGTTAGGTAATCTTTCACTGATTGTTTTCAGTTTTTTGTTTGTGTGTTTGTCTGTCTGTTTGTTTGTTTGTTTGTTTGTTTATTTGTTTGTTCGTTTGTTTTTTTGTTTGTTCATCTGTCTGTCTGTCTGTTTGTTTGTTTGTTTGTTTGTTCGTTTGTCTGTTGTTTGTTCGTTTGTTTGTTTGTTTGCTTGTCTGTTGTTTGTTCGTTTGTTTGTTTGTTCCTTTTTTTGTTCGTTTGTTCCTTTTTTTGTTCGTTTGTTAATTTGCTTGTTTGTTTGTCTGTTTGCTTGTTTTTGCCTGTTCGTGTCACCGGCTGATACAGCATCTGTTCCTTCGCCAGTAAACGTCTGCTATAACAGCACACGGCGCGACCAACACCAGTAGCACAGACATGACAGGCTATCAGGACACACTGGTGGGTTCCTGCAATCTATCTCATCATGACAGCAAAAAGCCATGATAATAATAATGATTATTATTACTATTATTATCATCATCATTGGTCTTCTTCTTCTTCTTCTTCTTCTTCTTCTTCTTCTTCTTCTTCTTCTTCTTCTTCTTCTTCTTCTTCTTCTTCTTCTTCTTCTTCTGCTTCTGCTTCTCATTATTATTATTATTATTATTATTATTATTATTATTACTATTATTATTATTGCTATTATTTATTATTATTATTATTATTATTATTATTATTATTATTATTATTATTATCATTAATAATTATTATTATTATTATAATATTGATTATTTTTATTTTGATCTGCATCCATATTATTAATATTAGTTCTTTATTATATATTATCATTATTATTATTATTATTATTATTATTATTTTTATTAATATTATCATTTTTATTA
>NW_004799432.1:3430-5056 GCF_000002075.1 Aplysia californica | reverse complement strand
CTTCTTCTTCTTCTTCTTCTTCTTCTTCTTCTTCTTCTTCTTCTTCTTCTTCTTCTTCTTCTTCTTCTTCTTCTTCTTCTTCTTCTTCTTCTTCTCCACTGTCTGGAACAACACAACATGCCGTGACAAGCACCAGTGACAGACGCCCGAAATCTCGCCAGGCCAGGTGTTTGTGACAGTGACGATTATCCCCCCTTAAACTTGCACGTTCCGCGCGGGAAGAGTTCAGGTAACGGTATCGGCCACCGCCCCCCACAGACTTCCGGGGCAGCGTGGAGGTCAAGGTCAGGCAGGCGGGCCGGGAAAGAGGCGGGAGAGACAGGCACGAGGATCGAGGCTCTTGTTGACAGCTGGTGGGTTTAGAAGATGAAGAGTTGGATCAGTAGTAGCGAGAGTTTTACGGCACTTGCAACACAAAATGGTTGTATTATAATCGTGTGAGCGTTCAGACCGCTGGAGACAGCGAGTTTTAGTGTTCAGCTTTTGTAATTGTTTTACAGCACTTGAAACTCAAATAGAATATATCACAAATCTGCCAAAGATTAGAAACCTTCCTAAATAAAGAGCAGTATGCAAAGAAAAAAAGAGAGGGAAGATAAGAATGACGGGTATTCAGATGTAGGAAAAAGGAGCAAACCGCAGCAGAGCTGTCTCCTAACACCCCCATACAAAAGACTTCGACTGTGGATACAACACAACATTTGCCTACATAGTAGATCTACGTGGGCAAACTTTGATACCCTAAGACACGATACGAGAAAAATGAATTACATGGGCACACGCTGATATCTTTAGATACGACAAGGAATATGTGTGAGTGCACAATACATATCGTGCATAACGAGATAGTTCACTCAGCCAAAAAAGTGTCCCCGGAAGTCTGCGCATTGGTTTAGATGGCGCTGCAGTCTTTAAGCTCTGGCTAAAACAGCACCTGGACATGGATGGCTGGTACCTATATAAATACATCATTGATGGTTTTGAAGCTCTCTTTCGTATCTCTAGAAGACGAATATGTATAGCACACTTTGTTAGTTTCGCTTTTATTGTTTTTCACACGAGTAGGGTAACTCTGATCGCAAAGTCTGCGCTTTTTTGAAAAGGACGCCATCGAATTTTGAGAATATTTTTTTAATTGACTCAAAGAGAGGAGTGAACTATCTTGTTATGTACGATCTTTGGTGCACAATAAACGTGGGCAGACTTGATATTAAAATCGTATACGTTTAACGCCCCTCTACACTCTAAGGTTATTCAAGAGACGAGACCTCCGAATTCATTTCCCGTCTCCGACAGACTTGGGTGGAAGGACATACAACTCCCCAGAACATCCCAAGTTCAGACCGCAGCATTGGGGATTCGAACCGGGGCTACCCACTTCGTTGTCCAGCCTGATAGCAACTGAGCTAACAGCGTGCCCACTTCGGTACAGTAAGACACGACGTCTGTGTATCGTCTGTGTATCGTCTGTGTATCGTCTGTGTATCGTCTGTGTATCGTCTGTGAATGAGACGGAAGGAAATCTAGATTTCTGACTTTCAGAGGTGAGGAAAGAAAGATGTTCCCTCCACCCACTTCCCCCTCCCATTTACCCCCATCCAATCCCCCCTATCAATTTTCCACTCA
>NW_004799432.1:0-3163 GCF_000002075.1 Aplysia californica | reverse complement strand
CCTTCCCTTCCACCCATCCACTCTCTCCTCCCACTACCACCCATCCACTCTCTCCTCCCACTACCACCCATCCAGTTCCCATCATCCAATTCCCATCATCCAGTTTTCACCATCCAGTTCCCATCATCCAGTTCCCATCATCCAGTTCCCATCATCCAATTCCCATCATCCAGTTCCCATCATCCAGTTCCCATCATCCAGTTCTCACCATCCAGTTCCCATCATCCAGTTCCCACCATCCACCCAGTTTGCTACGCCCAATTCACCTCTTCCCTTCCTTGTCAGTTCCGGCCATCCGGTTTCCCATCATCAAATTCCCACCATCGAGCTCCAGCCATTCAGTTCCCATTATCCAGTTGCCTACATCCAGTTCACCTTACCACTCCACCTCTCCCCCCCCCCCCTTTAAAAATCCAGTTTACCAATCCAGTTCCCATCATCCAGTTCCCACCATCCAATATATTACATCCGACCCCACCCCACCCCCATCCCCAAATCTGAAAAAATCTAGTTCCCACAATCGGATTCACTACACCCAGTCCCCTCTCATGGTTGCTTTGTTAAACATTGTATCGATGAGCTCAACACAAACTGTCTAACTCTGGAATTTTCTGAAACACGTTTGGGCTTAAAATAGCTTAACACGGGGTGACGCATCTAGTATTAAAATATCTAAGTTCTACAACCAATAGAAATTAGAGAAAAGGTCACATGATCAAAACGTCTATGTGGGCGGTTAGCAGGTGCTCTGGTGTGGTCTGCTCTTTTTTTCCTATCAAACATCTGTCGTTCTTATCTCTTCTTCTTTTTTGTGTTTGTTACTCTCTTGCAACACCTCTAATCTTCTGCACTTATTTGACCTTCTTATGTAGCAAGTGCCGTAAAACTCTTACTAAAACTAAAACCGTCTATGTCCGAAAGCTTCCGAGAGTAGCGTCACAACACGCCTATGTCCGCAACAACGAAGGCGTACCAGAGAATTCTTTGATTTCAGCGATCGTTTCCCTTGGAAACAATTTTTTCCTCATCTCTTGTACAATTCACGTTTTAGACTCTCATGATTTCTGCTCAAGACCATGGGTATACTGCAGCTGTACAAAGACAAAGATCATACATAACAAGGTAACTCCCTCAGTCGAAAAAGAGCCCGCGGAAGTCTGCACATTGCTTCAGATGGCGCTGCAGTCTTTGTTTTACAACTCTCTTTCTCTTCTCCAGAAGAAGAATAGGAATAGCACACTTTAAAACATGTTTTGGTAGAGCTTTTACAGCGCTCACAACTGCATAAGGTCATATGAGCGCCAGAATATTAGAAGTGTTACAAGAGAGTAACAAACATAAAAAAGAAGAAGGGGAGATAAGGACGATATATGTTTGATAGGAAGGAAGAAGCAAACCACACCAGAGCACCCGCCAACCACCCACTTAGCACAGTTTGTTAGTTTCGTTTCTATTGTTTTTCCCACAAGGAGGGTAACTCTGTTCGTAAAGTCCGCGCTTTTGAAAAGAAGAAGGCGCCACCTGATTGTGTGGACAGTTGTTTAAATTGGCACAAAGAAAGAGGTGAATGATCTTGCTACGTACGATCTTTGACAAAGACTCCACTATCAGCGATTACGTATTTGCAATGACATGTTTTCGGTTCCAAGTGTCCCCGGATATTCCCCGAAGTAGCCCCAGCTCACCCGTTGCGGGAGTCTACTCTACATGAGATATCGACATCGTCTGAGTGCGCATGACTGTCACACCGGAAGCCCAACATGACCTTTGCGAAAAAGCATGGTCATGTCACTTCCTGGTTGGTGTTGGCTATCTGCCCCGATCTTCTCTTTGATGCTCAGAACGAGTGTGTATGCATGTCGCTGAATCTGATAGAATCTTCATCTCGGCGAGATCTCGCATTACTTAAGCCGGCACTTCACCTCGACAGGGCCTACTTAGGCCGGATTTCTTTTTCTTATGGGATTTGTTTTCCCCGCTGTGTTTTGATCTGAGTTCACGCCCGAGTAGAACTGGCGTCAGTTGTCTAATTCAAGCTGTTAGGCTCACTACCACAAGGTCGTGGGTTCGAACCCTGTCAGGCTCTCAACGATGTGTCCTTGGGAAAATCACTTCACAAGAATGTTCCTCAAGTCACCCAGGTGGGAATGAGTACCGAACTCTTTTGACCGCGAAATAGTTCATCCGTTTATTCGTGTTTGAATTGAGCGCTTATTCAACAACTCGCTCTGTTAGTTTCACGGGAAGCCGAGAATATTTCGGAGAGTTGTAAAGTCTGTGGGAGCAGTACGAGGCTGTAGATTGTACAGCATATGGGTTTGTTGTCGAGGGGGGATATGTCCAATACACATCGCTACCCAAGAATTACAAAGTTCTATATATTCAGTACCTAGTTTAGAGAAATTTAACGAAAAAAAATTTGAATATCACAATATATCGAGCCTTTTCAAATGCATTCTTTGGAATATTTTGATAACGACTCCGCATAATCTCACGAGTTTGATAGAGCAGATAGAACATTGATTTGGTTTCTGATCTCAAGTAGAGCTGGGCGAAGAGTCGATTCCGGAACCGATTCCCGCGATTAATACTGAGGAAGTTAAGTCACGTCTCCTTTTTACGTAGACCAACGGTTGCCAGTTATTTTTATCATTAAAATCTTCTTTTTGAAAAAGAATTTATTTTTGAAAAAAAAAAGAAGAAGTTGATGCTTCGTAGTGTTCCGAAATCAAGGTTATCTTAAATCCTGAAGATGTTCGGAGCCAACCAGGAAACCACTGGGGAAGAAATCTCATGATTAGAAAGTAAGTAATTGGGTTTGGAGTCGATTCCTACGATTCCTAGCTTTCAATAACCGGGAACCTAGCCGCCCAGCACTAATCTCAAGGTCTTTGAAACTCAAAACGGCCAAAAATGTCAGATAGATGTTTGTAATTTCAAGGTACCGAAATGCTGTCTAAGGCTGAGGATTTTCAATTGAAACGTGAAGTCGGTCCTGTTGTATGGGTGTGAGACATGGAACGCATACACAGACTTGCATAAAGAGGATCCAGGTTTTCTTGAACAGGTGTCTAAGAAAGTTACTGAGGCTCAGATGGACAGACAGGGTCACCAACCACATATCACCCCCTCGTCTGCTCCTCCTTTCTTTCTTCCACTCTCT
>NW_004799431.1:13917-14945 GCF_000002075.1 Aplysia californica | reverse complement strand
TCAGTGTGTGTGTGTGTGTGTGTGTGTGTCCAGAACAAGAACGAAGCAATTCATTTAGACAGCAGAGATATAAAGATGATTTATCCCTGTGAATGGTGAATGCCTAGCTTAGATGTGAGAAGTTGGAGCGAAATGTAAAAGAGGTTGTTTTTTTGTGGGGGTGAATAAAACACTTTGTAACACTGGACGTAGTGGGAAGGGGAGGGGGAATGTTACAGTTTATTACGGCAAAAGCACCCCCCTCCCCTCTCTCTCCCTGACACACACACACACACACACACACACACACACACACATACACACACACATACACACACACATACAAGATACAAACAAGCAAGCGACAGCAGATAAAATAGATCGCGGTGAGTACTAAGTATGACATTGAAACGTTCGGAGGCCCTGATTTAAACAAACACTATAAAGCTTCTGACTGAGTGCTGCGCTGTGTGATTATTGAACCTGAACCTCTCCGGATATCCAGATCTATGTTCTTGAAACGACACAGGAATACGAACATTACGGGAACCAGAACGACACAAATACCGACACAGCGCAAACATCCAACCGACACGGAAACAGGACGACACGAGCACAGAAGCCAAAGTTGTAAAGAAACAAATCAAGCCCAGTGATACTTAGATCTAGATTGGAATTCATCAATGACAAGTACTAAAAAAACCCACAACTAAAACGACAACCCATTCAGTGGTAATTTGATCATTGAATAGGTTTAGCGCACACTATAGGTTTATTTTAAGAGGCATTGCCGGCTCCGAATTTGACGTCCATCTCCGATAGGACTAAGTCAAAAGAATGGAAAACCATTAAAGGCTCCCCAAAACAAACCAAGTTCATAAAGCCAAACTAGAAATTCGAACCATGCTCTGCAACCAAGATAAAACTACATGCCCAAAAATAAGAAAGCCTCCACAGTCCCAATGGTTTCATGTTAGCGTACGTCACAGCTGACTCTGGTTTCATCCACAGTGTATCGTTCTTGAGCCTTGCATGTTCCAGGGGGCGGG
>NW_004799431.1:12318-13670 GCF_000002075.1 Aplysia californica | reverse complement strand
CCCAATTTCTCTCCACTCTGGAATCGATCTCGGGTCATCTGCGAGCGACGGCGGAGCGCTTTGCCCCGGCAACACAGACGCGGATGTCAACTCTAAAATAGATTCGGAGTCCGTGTAGCACCTGTAAAATTGTAATCCTTACACCTTCCTTGATTCCAAACGTATTAATCGTGTCTTTCCTTTCAAGCATATCAAGGAAGTCAAGATCTGAAGGAAACGAAGTAGGATAATTTGAGAAATTTACTTCCTCTAAGTCTACCGCCCAGGCAAATCCATTTATTATATCATGTACACTGGCGGCCTAGTGGTTAGGCTCTCAAACTCACAACTGTAAGGTCGTGGGTTCGAATCCCGCTAGCCAACCGACGTATTGAATTGTTCATGTGAAAGGCACTTTACACACATTTTCTTCACTTCACATAGGCGAAAGGTCTTGCCAGTGTGTTAGTGTTTGAGCGCTTAATCAGCTGCTTGCACAGTATGCTTCTCGGGAAGCTGTGAATGGTTCTGAATGTTCTAGGGCCTGCTGGGATAATAACAAAGTGCAAAGTGCAAAGTGCAAAGTGCAGAGAGCTTACTGTCGAGTGAAGATGTGCGCTACACAAAAGCTATTTACTACTTTTATTTCTGCGTTAAGATAGAGGGTGGTTGGAGAGAGCCACTCTTGTACTGATAGGTTCTACTTTTACACTTTCCCTCTGTTGTTTTATCTATCTGTCTTTCTTCTCTTCTTTCCACCTCATGGCCGTTATTGTGTCAATGTGCTTCTCTTTACTCAATCAAACAAACAACAGACAAACAAAGAAACAAACAAAGAAACCAAGAAACAAACAGACAAACAAAAACAAAAAAAACGGCCATAAAACAAGACAGCGCTGCAGCAGTACTCACTTGGCTTCCAGCATGATGACCACCACCGTGAGAAAGACGACGTAGACCAGGAGCACGTGTATGTGCACGTCCAGGACAGGGCGGTCGTGCAGGTGGTTGGCGAACAGCAGACCCTCCACGGTGAAGGCCAGCACGATGCCCATGTAGTCGGAGCCTGGGGGGAGCGGGACGCCGGCGTGCATCACAACATCCACGATACCGGACAGGAGGAAGAAGAAGTACATTGTGGCGTGCTGGACTGTGGACGCAAGTACGATAAGATGATAAGATAAGATACATGGATCTTCATTGTCCTGATCCTGGTACATTTGTATGGTGTTTCACCACGTACACACACCCACACACCCACACATACACCCACACACACACACAAACTCACTCTCACACACACACACATACACACATACACCCACCCACCCACACATACACCCACACACACACACGCACACACACACCCACAC
>NW_004799431.1:8810-11777 GCF_000002075.1 Aplysia californica | reverse complement strand
ATATATATATGCATACTATATGAACAGTAACATCAACATTAATAGTGATAAAGCTAGACATGTACTCAGTATTCTGATTGTAACTCAACGGTATTTAGATGCATGCTTTAAAGGTCATATGGATACTCATAACAAAAAAGTAGTTGATTGTAAGTGAAGTTTCTTTTTTTATGCACAAGTAAGTGTTTTTTACGCCCCCATCATCACAATTTAGCTCATGTAACAGGAGTCCACGGGGACGCTGGTGTGCATGTGAGCATCATAACGTCCACGATACCGGATAGGAAGAAGAAAAAGTACATTAAGGTGGCGTGCTGGACTGTGGATGGCAAGTAGTTGGTTACAACTGAAAGGGTTTTTTTTTCGTTTTCTTTTCTTTCTTTTTGGCTTTTGTTTTTGGTTTTGTATTTAATGTAAGTTATTTTACGGCCCCATCAGGTGGAAGGCGTGCTGGACTGTGAAGGTCAAGCAGTTGATTGTAAGTGAAGTTTTGTTGTTGCTGTTGTTTTGGGTTTTTTCTGGGTTTTTTAAATATAAGTGATTTTTACACCCATATCAACACAATTTAGATCATGTAGCAGGAGTCTACGGTGAAAACTGGTATGTGTAAGTTACAATATTGAAATTGAGACGGTATCACTTTTAAAAGCTTATAAGCTCACAATTGTATTTCTGTTTGACTGACAAAGTTATACATTTCCTAGCTCATCTAGTGTATGTGCACGTTTACGTCTTTTCTATACTGCAGTGTCATAATAATACGACCCCCCCCCCCTAAAAAAAACCCCAAATATACTAGAGACGGAAGGGAATGAGTGGGAGATGGCGGGTGCTCTGGTGAGGATTGCCCCTTCTTTCCTCTCAAACAACTATCGTCCTTTTCTCTCCTCCTTTTTTTATTTCTATGCTACTATCTTGCACGCCTCTTACCTTCGGCGCTTTTATACATGTATGGTCTAATTGTGATGCAAGTGCTGTAAAACTTACTAAAGCTAACAAAAAAAAGAAGGGAAAGAAAGCATATATTACATTTGTAAAAGATGATGAAGCAGTAGAATTCCACTTAAAATCTGACAGAACATCTGACAAGAACAAAATATTGTTAGACAAATAACTGTAAAATACACAAATAAATGTATAGATTGCAACAAAAAACGACTCTAGAAAGTCAGTCTAAAACGTACAGCATAACCAATTCGACGGACACGAAAATAAGAAAGGGGTGGGTCTTTGCCCTCCAATCACTTACCGATGCCATGTGAAGGATGTGGAAGGTTAAAGGTTATCTCACAGAACATGCCCACGGCCGACAGGAATATCTTGAGAATGGCCTCGATGGGAAGCGAGCCCAGCCGGCCGCAGGCACAAGGACAGCCATAGGTAGCGGTGGCGATATAACGGCGCCCGGCCTTTCTACAGTTCAGGTACCGCCTCATACAGCACAGTGCCCACCATAAACCGTAAAACAGGAACAGACTTCCAGGAAGAGCGTGACCTTTGAGATCTCCCATTTTCGAGCGCCGGTCAGGTCTGGTTTACAAGACACGCGTTTGAGGGGAAAGACAATGTGGTGGTAGTTAATCTCTTGAGTGATATGTGTTTCTTAGAAAACTTTTCCCCTCTATCTTCGCAGTATTCTTTAGAATGGTTCCTCTCGAAACAGCACTCGATCTTCACCTCCTGGAGAGAACTAATCCGATATTTTCCTTCCGAATCTCCAAAGCACAATTCCCAATGTATAATTCAGGAGTAGTTGTAACACAGAAACCGACACATTAACTATTTCCTTGATATGCACAGATCTGTCTCTACCTTCCCTTCTTTATCCAAAATATTCAAACGCTAATAAACCGGGAATTTTTTTCTTCTCCAAAGATCAGGAGGGTTGTCTTTTTTTTTTTTTAATCTGAGGAACTCTCACTGTTTGAGCGATTATAAATATGCAGGACTGTAGAATGTAATCTTCTCTGACTGATGTGAATGTCTTCAAAAGCCTCGAAGGGCCAGCCACGAAGTCAACAAAAGGTGAGCTTTCCAGTCAGTGTGACCCAACGCAATCGTCTTGTTTTCTATGATGTATGCGTGCAGTGTGCCCTTATGCCTCCTGTTGCCTTTCAAGCTTCTTAAAAGCGTAATCTGAAAACATAAAAAGAGAAATTCACATTCAATTATATCAATATCGACTTTGCGCCAGCAGAAAGGTTTATCCATGATTACGTTTCTTATTTTTCTTGTTTGTTTGTTTTGTGTTTGTTTGTTTGTTTGTTTGTTTTTGTTTGTTACTGTAAATATAATGGAGTATGCTGGTTCCCATGTCTTGTATTTAGATCCAATTAAATTCTCCCTCATTTGTTTTACGATCTTTCCCACCGCAGCTTTACCTGTGTGTTCGTTCTCTCTTTAAGCCCACTTATCGATTTTTTCCGTCCAAGAAATTTCCATACATACATTTTTCAATCAATATCCATTAAGCTTTGTGCACCACTGCACTCAATCTCAACGTGTTTTAACCTGAATTCATTACGTCCTCCCATAGGCTTCTCCATCCCCACGCGTTCACGTTTTATTTGAAGCTCACTTCAAAATGTTTAGTGGACTGATAAATAACGTATCGTTAATATATTCGATACCAGCCAGAAACTCAGCCATTGTCCATCCGCTGTTTGCTTCAACTATGGATGCCGCCCCAAGACGTTGTAATCGAGTGTCTTACCTCAAACAAATTTTGAAGTGTCGACCAACGCGTTGAGATTGGGTGTACCCTTCAGCTCACGAATGCACGTTTATACATATGTATTTGATTATGCGTCTCTTCCCTCGTGTACAGGATGAGCTAGGCATACATTTTGTCCATATGTGTGCTACCCAGTTTGAGACCGTGGGATAGTGCTGTTATCTGCTTTTTAAGTAGAAGATTTTTTTAAATGTTGGAGATTTTCTCTTTTAATGTAGGGGATTTTATGGCTT
>NW_004799431.1:4365-6956 GCF_000002075.1 Aplysia californica | reverse complement strand
CTACTACTACTACTACTGCTACTGCTACTACTACTACTACTACTACTACTACTACTGCTACTACTACTACTAACAACAACGATAACGATAACAACAATAATAATAATAATAATAGGTTGCATTTATATAACGCTGTATCCCAGGCGAGTATAAGCTCTGAGCGCTTTACATCTAGATCTATCACATAATCACTGAGCGATTCACACAAGATAAAATATTTCACAGTAACAAGAAAAACCAGTTCAACCACATAAAGAAGAACTTTTCCAACCATACATAAATATATACACGTAAGGGCAGCAGTAAAAACAAAACATACCGCACTTACTTACACACTATAGCTAAGAATTAAACAATGATATATCGTGTGTGCTTAGCGGGTGTTCTGTTGTGGCTTGACCCTTCTTTCTTATCAAACAAATTAATGTCGTCATTACCTCTCCTCTTTTTTGTCTTTGTCTTTCTAGTAATATCTCAATTCTTCGGCAGTTACATGACCTATTTGCGTTGCAAGTGCCGTAAAACTTTTACTATATGAAACTGAAAAAAGGTAGGAAAGCAAGAAAGTGT
Organism: Aplysia californica; assembly: GCF_000002075.1. Lineage (NCBI taxonomy): Eukaryota > Metazoa > Mollusca > Gastropoda > Aplysiida > Aplysiidae > Aplysia > Aplysia californica. The sequence goes on along the minus strand of NW_004799431.1, from coordinate 6,386 downwards.
AAAACCTTCCACGCCATTCTCTAAACGGAGCGTTGTGTACCTACAGAAATAGCATTATCCATCATACACAACATTAACCATACTGCTAGGGCACAGCTTAATCAGAACTGTCCCCGAAACTGAATCTAAGCCTAAACCATAAATAATTTATTTACACAAGCTATCCATGGCTAGGTGCGGTTTTAGCCTCTTTGTCCCCTGTCTGTCAATTATTTTTTTTTACCGCTTATAATACATCCTGAATCTTTAATTTTTCAAAACCTGGAATTTGCATTAAACTTTTTTAAAAACCACGTACTGTAATCAAGCCATCCCTCCCCCGCTCTTCCATCACGTTAGAACTATCCCAACTTAGAAAAAATCCTTTAATAAAAACTAAATATAGACTGAAGTGGACACAGACAAGCCACCGTGCAACAGCATTCTAGAGTCTATGATTGTTATAGAATTTCAACTCCTACCTCAAGGGTTCAGTACATACCGCTGGACTAAAATCTTGGTCTGGAGGAAGCCGGAGAGAGGAAACGTGGCAAAGGATCAACAATCTTTTTACACAGGAATAAGAGTGGGTAATCGGCGGGTGCTCTAGTGGGGTTTTTTTCTATCAAACATCTATCATCCTCATCTCTCCTGTTCGTTCTTTTTTTGTGTTTCTTACTTTCCTGTAAACACCGGAAATCTTTGGCACTTATATCACCTTATTGGGTTGTAATTTTGCTCAAATTAACATAGAACGAGGGCCTTACTTGACTTACTCCGTATCCGAGATCTCCACTCTCTGAGGGGCCAAAATGAGGTAACCATGACGTCAGGCGATAAAGACTACTTCAAGTTATGTAAAGAAGGGAGGCCTCATAAGACCGTCACCGGTATGTGCGTTTTATGCGATGTGTGCCTGTATTCAAACATTGAATAAATAACTTACCGTAGCACGTCTTGTCAAGTCCTCGTTTACACACATACAGACATGCCTTCGTCGGCTAGCTGTTAAAATGTATTATATTTTATCTATTCACTTTTTTAAAACTGCAGTTTCGTAACCTGTCGTACTGGTTGCCTGGGCTCGAGGTATATTCTGTAAAAAATCAAATTCTAAATATTACAAGAAGCAAGAAAAGTACATAATAAAGTAAGTACAAAGTACTATTGTTTTAAGAATGTTGAAGCAGTTCTTCCTCTCTCCGGGAAAAAAAATATTGCGGGTGGTTGAGGGGCACCATTGGAAGGTCCTATACTTCTTTACTTTCCCTCAGCACTAGATGACAACTATTGTGTCGATGTGCTTCTCATTTCTCCAACAAACAAACAAACAAACAAACAAACAAACAAACAAACAAACAAATGAAACATCTTGCTTTTTGGGCTCAGACATTTTAACGGCCTGCTGATGATATTATAATTAATCCAGCGCCCGAGAACGAACACCATGTCCACAAACTCATGTAAATTTTAATGCACACCGGTGAACGCACGCTCATGAATAATGTTCTATTACGCGGATTCACAGACGCAACTGTTGTCACGGATATTAGGAATAATATTATAACATAGGCCTATTTATTATATTAGGTGTACGGTTAATAAAATATGTGACACCCGTTGGAGTGACAATTGGACTGGTTTTAAGTTAATTCCTCGCAAAACTTTTAGCTCCCTTCGCCTGGTGGCTTTTGTATTGTGCATTTAAAAAAATTAAACAATAAGGGGGTAATGTCATGGTCTGAGAGCAAAATTTACGAGTTGTTTCTCTACTGTCTTTTCCCCTTATAAGTTTCAGATTATTGTTCTCTGCACGAATAATAAAACTTAACAAACAGAATTGCCACTGATAAATAATGTTACAACTTTCCTTATTCATGATCCAGAGACTACGTACTGTGTGTTCTAGATAACGTTCCAGCTGTTTATTAAATAAGAGTTACGATCAATACGGGACTGTTCACAAAGGGCGTCGACTAAAATTTGGCCAAATATGACACCCCACCCCTCCCCCCTTGTCATCTTCTGTAATCTCTCACAGG
>NW_004799431.1:2731-4265 GCF_000002075.1 Aplysia californica | reverse complement strand
CCCCCTCTCCCCCTAGTTGACGTCAACCAAATGCACATGTACACTTAGACAGAACCTGCTCTAATCTAGCTTCTAGCAGTCTGTGTTATGGGGAGATAACTGTTAATTTCAGTTATTATAAGGCCCAAAAATTAATATGGCCCAACTTTACTGTGTTAATTTTAGGCCAAGAAAATGTGGTCTATAACATTATGTTCTTTTCCTTTCTTCTATTTTCCTTTCTTTTCTTTTCCTTCCCCCCTCCCCAATGACAACTTTTGTTAACTTTTCGGTCTGTTGAGATTAGGTTGAAAAAACAAAACCCAACAACACACAATATAAATCATATAATATTATAGAAGTGGAACTCCCGAGTTAGGTTCGGCTGGAAGAGAACGAAAAGCAGCAGATGATCGTTGTATAAGGAACAGTGAAGTATAAATGAATTGAATTTAACTTACATATACGATACTAAAGATAGTACACTTCGGAAGTTTATTTTGGTGTTTAAAAGGCACCATCGACAATCCATAGTTAATAATATTATTACATAATGTACTAGTATATAAATTATAATACAGCCTTTGGGACAGATAAAAAAGTTGGGTTTTTCTGAAACTTATAAGAAATTATGGCCAAAGTAAATATCGACAGCCCAATGCGTAACCCTTAAAATGCTGAAGCGGATCCTTTTACGTTTGTAAAGACGAGACAGAATGTTGATGCAAGAGAGTTTTATCTTAAGCAAAGCAGCTATGTGTGTCCTCTTCAAAAGAATAAGAAAATGCACACGTTTCAATACATTTTCAAAAATATTCTCTATAAACCCGTAGAAAAAATGGCAGTATAGGCCTGTTTGTGAGAACACTTGTCAGTACACTTAGATCTACGCCTGAACAGCAGTGAAGAGTTAAAACAATTTTAAAACATCATTCGAGCATAACAATATAACATCATGGTTTTATAAAAGAGGCTCTGCATAGATTTATATACAGCATTGAACTAAAATGGAGTTCTTTTAAAACAACACCAGCTTTTTTTACGCACAAGAAACGCCATTACGTAAAAAGAGTATAAACAGACAACATATATTATATAGATGTCGCTACTGTTATTTTAGAGTATGACATGTTTAATTTCTCAAAAAGAGGAACGAACCGGCTATATAGTTTTATTAATCTTTGACGACGTACAAGAGACATGCAACGACGAGGCAATAAGCAGGAAATATCGACTTTTCCTGAATATTCCGGGAGCCAGGTATATTTTGGTATGAATTGACGTAATTAGCCACATGCACAGCCATCACAGGTTACAAGGGGAGCGGGAAAATACCGTACAAACATAATTGTATATTACCCTGGATGCGGATCTTCTTTGTCTGCTCAAGGTTTCAGGTTTAATATTTAACAAGGGATTGTTTTTAGTAACGTTTCACCTTCCTCAGAAAGCTAGCATGACGTCACAATAACTCTTTTTTTTCTATTTACCTGCTTAGTACCACGGAGACAAACAATGACAATAAAGTTCGCCAAATAAATGTATATTAATTACA
>NW_004799431.1:0-1333 GCF_000002075.1 Aplysia californica | reverse complement strand
AGAGAGAGAGAGAGAGAGAGAGAAAGAAAGAGAGAGAGAGAGAGAGAGGGAGAGAGGGGGGGAGCGAGGGAAGAGAGAGAAGGGGAGCAATAGAGAGAGGGGTAAAGAGAAAAGAAGTAGTCAGAAAAAGATACAAAAGGGAAGTGGTGGATGGCTGACTGACTGGCTAACAGAAAGACAGGCGGACGCACACACGGACGGACGGAAAGACAGACAGATAGACAGATGGGGAAAATCATGGAAGTAGAAGCTGGTACGTACATTTATGAGTACTCCACAGACATTAAACGGGGGGACGTTATAGCCTAAACAGACGTCACACCGATGTGCTTCACGACCAAGTAATCTGACCAGGGCCGAGAGCGACTAATGACTAGGCATTACACTTCTTAACTCGATCAGCCAGCCGGCAAGAAAGGCTCATTTTACAGCATCTTGTCCCAAAAGACAAGGCTGTTACGGGGGATTCCGAGAGCTTGTGCCTTAAAATCTTCAAGGGGTTACCGCATGGAAGGGTGAAAAGACTCCTAGATTTGTAGTAAGAGCGGTGTGAGGAGTCTAAGAGTGCGCCAATGTCACCCTCACGTGTTGTACACGAATATAAAGTCTGTTTTCCATAGTGTGGACATCATGATAATATTCGCGTGCTCATATTACATTGTTTCGCATTTCAAAAATGATCTTTTATGTCTTCACGCATAGTTTGAAAAAGGCTCTTTGCTCCTTCAATTTCAGTTACATGGGAATGGAATTTAAGCATGCCATAGAACTTGAAAAATACAGAGGTATATAGTGGAAGCGTGAACATCGATGGGCAGATAGTAAAAGAAACAATAAATAAAAGCATTTAAAATAAAATACCAACGAAAAGAAAAAGATCATTCATATGAATAGTGTTTTGGGGACATAAGGCAAAACAGAAAAATGTGTTGGAAAGAGAATTATGAAAAATATTGTCTAAATCACTGCCTCCTCAAATAGACAATCAACATGCTGATTAGAGCGTTAAACCCATACACTTACTTTCTTATTTACTCATCAATACGACGTTGCTACGCGCACACTAAACAGGAACATCAAACGTGTAAATCTAACAAATAACAAATAAGATGGTGAAAATTTTAGAACTTTAGAGCCGAAGTAAATCCTTAACACTTTGGAAGAGGCATCAAATCATTGGCTCACCTTTCTGATCGCAAGACATTATCAGCTCCGTGAAAAACTTTCATCAAACGTTTCAGCACCGCCCTCTTTCTTCTCAGCTCTTGCAGAAGTCTAAGGGAGCAAAAGTGGCACTTTCAAAAACAGTGAAGCAATGCCTCTAGCCACTAGT
>NW_004799430.1:11977-14913 GCF_000002075.1 Aplysia californica | reverse complement strand
CACACATACAAATACATGCCATGTAACATATTATAACATGTTGTAACATCCCGAGTACATGACACTGACAGCCATTCTCCCCACTCCAGCCAGAGTCCCGTCCCAACAGAGCCCAGAGGCAACCACTATGCCATTCAACCGTGAGAACCAGCTCGCAGAGAGAGAGAACCAGCAAGTGAGTACTCCTCCCTCAATACTCAACTCACACGGAGGTACAATTTCCAATGTAACGGGGCCAGACGTAATAATACTATTTACGAAACTATTTAATTTCTTATAAAGGCATTGGCAGAATTTTTTTATATCGAAGAAAGATCATGTAATTACCCCCCCCCCTTTTTTTTTTTTACCCGCCCTCCCATCTGCAATATTTTTCTTCAAAATGTATCAGAATTATTATTCTGAAAATTATAACGAAATGGTTCAATATAAGTTTTAGTGAGGGGTAAATTGGTCATACTATAAATATAGATCTTGTGTCCGAAATGGACGAAGATAAATTGTGTTACTAGAGAGTAACGTAAAGAAGACACACAAAAAAGGAGTGAGATATTTTATATGGATGACCCATATTTTATCAGAAAAAAAGGAGGAAACCACATCAGAGCACCCACCAACCATCCGCGCTATAAACATTTGTAACATACATTTGAAAATACCAAATTTAATGATCATGCATTAGTCAGCGCGTTGAATGGACTGCCTAGATTTGCCATCATCGGGAACATTAGAGCTACAGTAAGCACACAGATCTGCACACATATAATTTTAATATACGTTTCATGTTTGTACGAAGGGCATCGTGTCCGTTATTTCAATGTATTATTTTGTAACGTGAGTTCAGGCTTAAAGGTTGAGTTAAGAACCATAATTTATACAAATAAATTATCATAAAAAATGTATGCTGCTCGCACTGCCGTTGCTCTAAATGTTGCTGTCGTCGTCGTTGTTGTTTTTGTTGTTGTTGTTATTGTAGTTGTGGTTGTTGTTATTGTTGCTGTTGCTGTTGTTCGTGTTGTTGCTGTTGTTCGTGTTGTTGCTATTGCTTCTGCTGCTGATAACAACAGCTCATTGACAGAGAACCAAGAAGAAGTACTACAATGGTCTTCAATTTAATTTAAGATTCAATTTTAAAAGGTAGGCCTACTTCTATCCCACATTCTCACCACTACTCTCCAACAAGACATCCCCATCTGCCACAAGGATCGTAAACTATATAAATAATAATAGTTATTAATAAAAAGAAAAATAATAAATAAATAATAATAATAGATCTCTTTAAAACATTGTGCATTGTATGAAACGTCCCTTTCAATCATATTTTTACACTACACGATGACAACGGATAATCAATAAAATAAAAAATATGTTTTAAACCATTGCCATTGTAAAAAAAACAAAATAAGTAATAATGCATGTGGTTTTTTTGTTTTGTTTTGTTATTGTGTTGGGTTTATGTTTTTGGTTTTTTTTCGGTTTTGGCTTTTTAGAAAAGATTATTAATCACTTGGAACATAAACCTCGACCTGCCACAGAAGTGCACTTTAAATTGCCATTATAATTCGCGACGCTGCAAACGGCAGCTCACAATCGATAAAAACACTCTAGAGTTTAGGTTTAATTTACACATCTCTGCGGTACATGCATGCAGCTGGCGTATATACTGTTTCCCTCACTGCAACCCGACGCCGGTGTAATTATAATTACATTACGTGAATCATTATAATTATTATTGTTGTATAAGTATATATTTTTTGTTTTCATTACTTAGACTTATTATTTTATTATAGTTTGTTGTTATTATATTATATTATTATGAAATATTATTATTTTATTGTATTATTGTTATTAAGTTATTTTTAATTACATTAGGTCACTTGTCTCATTTTCAAAAATAATAAATAATTTATGAGCTACACTTGTTCCTTTTTAGCATTATAAAATTACTATCGTGTATACTGTTTATCATAACTACCATCATCATCATTAGACTAGATTCTATATATTGCAATTATCATTTTTTAGCTTTATAATATAGGCTATACTTATCACATTATCACTACAACCATTATCATTATAGCGTATATTATCATTATTTAAACATTCGGCAAAACACTCTAGCTCAAACTCTCTAAAAGAATTCTGAAAACACAAAGGTTGGAAAAGAGCAACATTCTTCTAGGCCCTTATAGATTCTACTTTATAGTGAAGCATAGACTAATTTGTTCGAAGTGAAAAAAACATTTTCGTTCTTTGAACAACACAGATCCGTTGAAAGCAAGCATTATCACGTAGACTCTAAGATTGTTCAAACGTTTTACGGTACTAGATTCTAGAAACACGCTTCGTACTAGACTAACAAAAACACACAAATCCTCATCGAATGAGTAAACACAAAATTTAGATCCACACGAAATGAAGAAGAAGAAAAGAAGAAGAAACAGACAAAAATATTGACCCTAACACTCCTGCTGTTGCTATTTGGTGTTTGAAATAATATTAAAACGTTATCAATCTCGCTGTGAATTAAAAGCACATAGTCCAACTGCATGAAAACAATTCCCCGAATACCACTTCGAACATGCTCACAAAATTTGAAACTGTTACTTCATCCGGTAAAAAGCGAAAACATCCAACACGACAGGGGTCCGTAGCAGCAGCAGGCAACGTTCAAGTTACAGAAGTCGGAGTAATAATCCAGTCTCTCTCAGTCTCTCACTCGCTCTCTCGCTCTCTCTAGTTCTCCTCTCGGCGAGCGAGTAGTGTGGTGTGGTGTGGTGTGGTGTGTGTGTGTACGGCGTACGCTCGCTAGCCTGCTTCTGCGCTCCGCGGCGCTACAATCCAATCCAAGAGAATTGCAGCGCACAGCAGAGCGGGAGAGAGAGAGAGATGGTGCTAGTTGTAGTAGCAGCCGCTAGCGTTTGGGATCGTTGTGA
>NW_004799430.1:10200-11173 GCF_000002075.1 Aplysia californica | reverse complement strand
TAAAAAGATAAAAAGATGAACAGATGAATAGATTGAATAAATAAATAAATAAAATTATATTGTATAACGTGATTTTGTCTCATACATCATCGTGGAAATATTTGGTTTTCTCTACTGTAAAAAGTGATCTCGTTGCATACATGATCCTTTCAATGGGAACCGTTTTTCTCTACTTACTGTAAACATTTATAATTTGTTCCTTACATCCTCTTTTCAATAGGAGTTTTTTTCTCTACTGCTTTGTAAATAGCGATTCCGTTACATGCAGCATCCTAGAAATAGCTTTTGATCCTCTCCTGCCATATATCATCCTTTCAATAGAAACTTGTCTCTCTCCAGTAAAATGGGATTCCATTACATTCAGCATCTTGAAAATAGCTTCTGATTCTCCACTGTCATAATAATCCATCCTTTCATTAGAAACTTATAAAATTCTCTACTGTACATGTAAAAACGGCATTCCGTTACAAGCAGCATCCTGAAAATAGCTTTTGATTCTCTACTGCCATCCTTTCAAGAAGAGCTTTTTTTTCTCTACTGTATAAAGTGCAATTACGTTACAAGCAGCATCCAGGAAGTAGCTATTGACTTAGACTTTCAATAGGAGCACTTTTTCCTTCTCTACTGTAGAACGTGGTTCTGTTACATGTAGCATCATGAAAAAAAAGCTTTTGATTTTATACATGTACTGTCATTTATCATCCTTTCAATTTATACTTTAAAAAAATAATCTCTCCTGTAAAACGTGATTTCGTCCTGATGTAGGTCGTCGACATCTGAGTGCCATGTGTCCTTGTGGCCACCTAACGGACCACTTTTGTTTTGTTTTTTTGTTTTGTCTTGTTTTTGACCCGTACCGCCTGTGGCTGGCGCACGTGCCTGGGTGAGCAAAGAGTCCTGGGGGTCAGAGAGTGGCCTTATTGGATAGTTACGTCACAGGGGGGATCTTTGCTCTGGTGTAATATCGGGTGGT
>NW_004799430.1:7379-8248 GCF_000002075.1 Aplysia californica | reverse complement strand
TTATTATAGATTAGTTTTAATTGCTACAGATATAGTTTACCAGTCTAGGCAGCCTTCGAGGACCAATTCAGACCTGTTTAATTAAAATTTATTGATCTGTCTCCCTCTCCGCTATTGTGAAAGCAAGTTGAGGAGATTAGTTAAATGCCACGTTAATATTACCATTTTCCCGCCACGAGTGAAACGGGAAGGTTAGTTAAGTCAATACGTGTTTTCATTTACGTGTCAGATGTTTAAAAATGAATATTATTACGTTTAACGCAAGAAAAACCCAGAGCTTTAAGAAGAAAATAAACCAAATATAACATTTTTTGGAGGTTACGCACAACTAATTACGTGCGTACAATTGAGTCTGTTCAAGACAATCAACCATGATGTTTTAGTTTTAGTAGATCTAGAGGTTTTACGGCGCTCGCAACTGACTGCATAAGGTCATAATATGAGGGCCAGAAGATTAGAGGTGTTACAAGAGTGTAACAAACACAAAAAAGAAGAAGAGATAAGGACGACAGATGTTCGATGGGAAAGAAGAAGCAAACCACACCAGAGCACCCGCCAACCACCCACCATGATTGTTGAGGAGAAAAGAGTACATTGTCGTGTTAGATAGAGGTGGTTCTCTTAGGCAGTGTCATCATTATGGTACAATGTATGGGGAAAAAATGCTAGGTGGAAATGGGAGTGGGATTTGCTCGTTTGTGTTGAGGACTCTCTTAGAAAGGTGGTCGTTATAGGGGGTAGGGCCTACTCATTGTCACGATCGGTTCAGTTTGGTGAGGTTCGGTTCTGTTTGATTTTGTGGACGGGGCTTGCCGGAATGAAGGTGCAAAGCGATCATCGCAGCCTCAAAAACAAACGCATTAGTTAGT
>NW_004799430.1:5024-6469 GCF_000002075.1 Aplysia californica | reverse complement strand
CCTCTCGACAGGCCTGGGTACAATGCCATAGTTGCTCCTCCCTATACTTTATCGTACCTTAAGAACTTTCAGGACGTGGCGTATACAACAGAATATTATGTCCCCGCGCGCTTATGAAATTACGAGGGCCGTAAAACACTTACTTTAAAAAAAAGAGAAAAAAGGAATCTGTCCTATCATCAGAGGCCCAAAGGCAATGTTGCAGCACATTTTTGAGCACCAACACACTACACAAAATCAGAAACATAAGTTTGATGAGTATGTCATTGCATGTATGTTGTGGCCTGCATATTCAAGTTTCGAATGAAATAGAACTGACTTTAAAAAATCGGTATTAATAACGCCAAAATAGTGCCTCTCTTCAAGGGTGCAAAATGCGAGTAAGCAATGAGGTAACTGGAGCGGTGCGTCGATTTTTCAGCACACGGTGGTCATAATACATGCATGATGTGCAGAACAGCAGCGATATCTCTGTGTTTGACACCGAAAAGATTTAGTACCTTGGCTTCTATTTGCATAGCACATTAATTTGAATGGTCGTAATAATGATAATAGATAGCATTTGTATAGCGAAAATACCCGCTAAACAGCAAGCTTTATGCGTTCCACAATCTAATCTATACTATTACCCGAGCAGACCTGAGAGCATTCTGAAACAACCTCATCTTCCTGGGAAGCAAACAACGCAAGCGGCCATTTATAGGCGCTAAAACACTAACACACTGACAAGATCTTTCGCTGTCTATGACCGAGTACCCATTCCCACCTGAGTGAAGTGAGGACAATTCGTGTAAAGTGGCCTTTCCCAAAGACACAACGTCGGAACCTCGGCTCGAACCCCGAACCCGTAACCTCACGATTACGAGTCAGGAAGCCTAACCACTTGGCCACAGACGCCACATTAAAGCATAATACACGTATGGTGTGCTGAAAAACAGCCACATCTTTGTGTTTGACACGGAAAAGATTTATGATGGTTTCAACTCTTGTTTCACGGAAATAAAATCGATTATATTATAGACAGATACTTTGAAAAAGTAAATTCAACGTGAAATTTCTTCCACCCATCCGCCAAAGAAAAAAAACAAAACTTTTTTGCTCCCACCCCTCCCCTTCCCCCGCCCTTAACGATGTATCGCTTTCGTATCTACTAACGGCGCACTAACAAACATCAGATGTACGTACCACTGATAACCCAACACCGAGCGAGAGATCAATAATAATAATCACGGCATTAAACTTTGATGTGCGCGCGAGTCAGACAGCAGGCCAGGTCCAGGCGGGAGCAGTTACTTCCCTTCCCAACTGTCTGATTACGTCAGACCCCCGGGCTGAATTTCATTATGGAGAAAGGAAGGGGGTCAAAGTAAACAGGAAAAAAATGAAAGTCAAGACGAAACTCACTTACTAATCTAACGTAAAGAAACTCCGTCCGCTCCAACCCC
>NW_004799430.1:2155-4759 GCF_000002075.1 Aplysia californica | reverse complement strand
CTCCCCCTCCCCCCAAAATTATTTTCTAAAAAAAATTATTGACGGAGGGCAAATTCTGTTGATTAGTCTAGAATACGAGATCAAAACCAGACGCTGATGGTTCTCTCAGAAGCTGTTGTGCTGAGAATTAATAGGTTTCACATTAGGACGGCATTTTTTGGTGGCATTAATTTTAGTCCCTTTGAGAAAATACACATTACGTCGTAGAAGCAGACCATTGCTCTTTAATCCCTCCTTTCCTTTATTACAATATTTTCCACTGAATTTAAACCGGCGTCTGTGGTGTAACGTTCCGATGCTTTTTCAGTGGCATGCAAGGGACCTGAGTTCGATTCCTGAGTGGGGATAATTTTTTTTTTCGAGTACTGTAAAATTTATAGATTTTTCAAGGCTCTCCGGGCATTTTGTTAACAAAGACGAACACAAAATCCAGAGGTGCTGTCTAGTAAATAACATTTCCGCATCTTTTATAGGTACTTCAACTTCGCTTGATATCATGCTTAGGCCTACAAGCAAGTCCGGCGGGTGCTCTGGTGTGGTTTTCCCCTTCCTTCTTACCAAGCAACTATCGTCCCCATTTCTCCTCCTTCTTTCTTTATTTTTTTAAAAATGTTACTGTCTGGTGACAACTTTAATCTTCAGCACTTATAAATGTGACCTATTTGTGTTGCAAATGCCGTATACCTTTTACTTAAACTAAATAAACAAACCCCAGGAATCGCACATTCTGTCTATGATCAAAGCCTGTAGCGCAAGGGCCAGCCGACCATCGACTGACCACTGAGTGACCACTGAGTGACCATAGCTCCGGGCGTCGGCCCTCAGAATGATCGCGTTACTCAAGAGAGCAAACAACCAGCTGAGCCTAACACAAACCCAATTACACACAGGCAAACACACAGCGCTTACTCAGGAACCCAACACCCGAACAGAAGGAGAAGTCGCAGAACATTCGCAATTTTGTACACAACTCCCCTCCCCCTCCCCCCTTTCTTTTTTTTTTTTTGATTTCTCCTCACACCCTTCATCCTTCCTTCTTCTCTCCTACATACGTCTCCTTCCCCCTCCCTCTCCTCTCTCCTCCCACCCCTCATTCCTTCTTCCCCTCCCCTCCCACATACTTCCCCTTCCTCCTCCATCTCCCCTCCCACATACCTCTCCTTCCTCCTCCATCTCCCCTCCCCTCACACCCCTCCTTCCTTCTTCCCCTCACCTCTCATATAACCCTCCCCTCCCACATACCCCTCTTACCCCCTCCCACATACCCTCATACCCGCTCCCACATACCCCTCATACCCCCTCCCCCATACACCCTCTCCCTCCCCACACACCCTCCTTATGATTTGGTGAGGCTTACTACTTCTTTCCCATCAAAAATCTATCGTCCTTGCCTGTCCAGCCCTTTCTCTGTGTTTGTTACTATCTAGCATCACTTCCAAACTTGGCCACATATAGCTTATAATTTGTGTTGCAAGTGGCGTAAAACTGACGCCAAAAACAACAACTGGAGAGTACACAATCCACGTGTTCGTTCATATCGCTCTTTAGGTGGCGGCCAGCCATGACCCAAGCAGACGGACACCAACGGCCAAAATAAGTAGATCACGGAATAGCTGACCAAAAACGAACAAAAGAAGAAACAAAAACCGTTCTTAGATTTAGTAAGAGTTTTACGGCACTTGCAACACAATAAGGTCATATAAGTGCCGAAGAATAGATGTGTTACAAGTACAAGAGAGTAACATACACAAAAAAGGAGGGGAGATAAGGACGACTGATGTTTGATAAGAAAGAAGGAGCAAACCACACCAAAGCACCCGCCAACCACCCACAAAAACCGCTCGATAGGAAATAAGGAACAAACCAAACCAGAGCACTAGCCAACCACCCCCTCCGTGTCTGAGTATAGAAGCTGACATTCCAAATATTTGAATAACGGTAGAGTAATATTGCACGAAATAAAATAATGTTTTGACGTTACTGTGCATATTTATGAGATGTTAATGTGACCTCTGAATTATTATAATTGTGCGTTTATGTATAAATTACATGCCACAGTTACGGACATATTCTGGATTCCCACCATCTGTCCATCAAATTATTGCTTCTTCATCCCCTCTTAGTTTAGTTGTTTTTTGTTTTAGTTTTAGTAAGATTTTTGTGGCATTTGCAAAAAAAATAGGACATGTAAGTGTGAAAGATCAGAGGTGTTACTGAAGAATAACACACAAAGAAAAGAAAAAGGAGGGATATGGACGTAGATAATATAGATCTTTTCACAGGAAAGAAAGAAAGAACAAACCACAGCAGAGCACTCACCAACCACCCACTCAGTTCATCTCTCAGAGTGAGTATACCAGTACTGCTAGAGAAGAGATCCAGAGGGGACCGTGTTGGTGGGCCTAGGGTGAAAAGGGAGCCCGAGAATCGCTGGGCCTAGATCGAATTATGACAGGACCCACGCAGAATTAACTCTCTTCTCTCAAGGGGCCGAGGGTTCGTCCTTCGGGACCGGCTCCGATTTCTGGCTGGTTTGTGATATCGATTCCCGTCCTTCAGGGCTTTATGGGAGAGTAGTTTGTTTGGATGGGTGTGGGTGTGGGG
>NW_004799430.1:0-1429 GCF_000002075.1 Aplysia californica | reverse complement strand
TTGTTGTTGCTGTTGTTGTTGTTGTTGTTGTTGTTGTTGTTACTATTACTGCTCTTGCTGTTGTTGTTGTTGTTGTTGTTGCTGCTGCTGTTTTTGTTAAGGTGATCTTTAATTGTTGTTTTTATGGTGTTTGATTTAACAGTAAATTATGAGGATGATGGTGGCGTTACTGCTGCTGAAACCAAAATGATGTTGTGGTGTTGTATCGGATATATTATGTATGTTTATTCGAAGTGATTTTATTTTTCTTATAAATTGCTCTCTTACTGCATTTATTGTTTTCCAAATAATAATAATATACACGTTTAAACCCGAGAGAGTTAAGCGATAGCTTGTCGTTTCCGAAATATTTCCTTTCAGACAATTTTTCTGACGAGGAATCGTAATATGGTCCACTTTCGAAATGCCCTAAATTGTATTACATGTCACTAGTAATACATTTCAACGTCATGAAACCTGAACATCAAAGAGTCCAAACTACAAGAGGTGCAGAGGATTTAACACTGACTAAGAAAAAAAACGGCCGTGCTCTCAGCAATGAAGGACATGATTATTTACACAATAATTGTTGTTGGTGTTAGGGCTAAGGCTGGTGACACCCTACCACCTTCCCGCGAGAAAAAGCCGCGACAGAGGATACTAAACTTCATCTGTGGTACCAGGTTCGATACAAACTTAATCGAAAATGCATCTGAGGTTTCACAACCAAACGCAGTGACATTTGTGGGGTTGGGAGATTTATGGGGAAAATAAAGTGTTAACGCCAACCAAAGCTGGCGGGCGGTTGGGAGGGCGGGCGCAGAGATAAAAATCTGGACGGTTCTTTACAGCTGTGAAAACCAAAACTTGACACCGAATATCGACACGTTGAAGGATCTCGGGTGTGTGTACAGAAATTGGTGCAATTTTGGTGGGGCTTTTTTTTTTTGGGGGGGGGGGGTTCGCTTTATATTTTTGGTTTGGGGACACACGGGTCTCCGGTGGCGTCTTGTATTTCCGGTACTTGGACTGATTTGATAACTTTCGCTTGTTCCATTTCTAATAATAAAATTAATGTCGTGGGTCATGCCGTTATGCAAAGTGGGAGGTGGGGTCCTCTTCCAGGAAGCTCTAAAAATGAGGTCACTAGAGAGAAGAAAAAAAAAGAGAAACCCAAGATTGGTACTGATGCTAACAGATATAATATAATAATTTTATATTCGCTTGAGTTGATTGTATTATTTTGGGATCGTGACCTACTTTATCAAGGCAGACCGTTACCTCGATTGGTGAAACGTTTACTGGTAGAGAATGCTTTTCCATGAAGTGTTTTTTGGGGAAGTGGGTAGTATTACGGGAGGATGGACACGGGCGTTAGTTGGTCGGACAGTTTGGTGTGAATGAAAGTGGAATGAAATACTGGGACTGGGAGGGAGAAGGGTTGAGAGAG
>NW_004799429.1:13381-15886 GCF_000002075.1 Aplysia californica | reverse complement strand
ACACACATCACTCACCGTGACAATCTCCAACATTTCCTGACGAGAGATATACCCGTTCCCGTCCAGGTCATACATGCTAAAGGCCCAGCGCAGCTTCTGCTCCAGTTGACCTCTGGAGGTCACGCTGAGCGCACAGATGAATTCACGGAAGTCGATGGAGCCGTCTCCGTTGGTGTCGAACGTGCGGAACACGTGCTCCGCGAAGCGCGAGGCGTCGCCATAGGGGAAGAAGTTTCCGTAGATCTTTTTGAACTCCTCAACAGACAGATGACCGCTGGGGCAGTCCTTGAGGAAGCCTTTGTACCATTCCTGCAGCTCTTCCTCGCTGAACTGTGTCTGATGGCGGAGATCTTCCAGCACCTCAGGCTTCAGCTTGCTGTTTTGTTTGCCCATGTTGATGTCAGCAACGACGACGACGACAAACTAACGATAGAAGGAGGAGGGGAGGACGGTGGGTGATGAGTTGACGGTAGCAGGAATAGCGATGAGCAAACGACGGAAGGAGAAGATATACGCGTGACAGAATCCCACAATGTTGTGACGTCGTTTGGTACTCACTTTATCAGACGTCAGAGGTCAAAAAGACGACCAGTTAGCAACAATGATTATCAGACAATGAGAAAGAAAACACAGACGACTTGTGAATTCTGGGAGGTTCGGGGAATGTAGAACAGCGCACGAGGCACTATAAATAAAACCGGCACAGAATTCACTTGGCACGCACAGCACAACAACAGTGATACGCCTCTTTCAAAACAATAAGGTCCGCCTGTGATATGTGAGACACCGTCAGACGCAGCACCACCAGCTGAACTCACGACAGCAGCACCGGCTCACTTACAACAACAGCAACAGCACGTGCAGAAGACAACGCTCAGCTCAACCACAAGTCGGAGAAATCGGGGACGGAGCGAGGAACGAGCCAAACACTTCACCTCACAAAATAAAACTCGAGATCACCTCCTGACACCCAGCAAGACACGACGACGATGCAAAAACTGTCAGGTCCTTTAGGAGGCGGGCTGTCCACGGACTGAGAGTGCAGAGAGAAACAAACGAGGCACAACCTGAGAGAGAGGAAGAGTGAGAGCTTGCACACCGCCCGGCATTCACTCACAGCTCACAGAGGTCCTTTGTTCACGACAAATGTCCCGGCCTCTGGAAAATACAACAAAAGTTATATTTGAGTAAAAAATACAACAAAAGTTATGTTTGAGTAAAAAATACAACAAAAGTTATGTTTGAGTACAACATACAACAAAAGTTATATTTAAGTAAAAAATACAACAAAAGTTGGAGTAAGAAAAACACGCGTTTTGATCGAACCCAGCTGAGCCTCGAACGTCACTGGTTTAGTTTTAGTAGAGGTTTTACGGCGCTCACAACTGCATAAGGTCATATGAGCGCCAGAAGATTAGAGATGTTACAAGAGAGTAACAAACATAAAAAAGAAGGAGAGATAAGGACGATAGACGTTTGATAGGAAAGAAGAAGTAAACCACACCAGAGAATTCGCCAACCACTCACCTCGAAGCTCCCATAGCCTAACCACCACAGTCCCATGATTACATGTCCCATAGCCTAACTAACCACCACAGTCCCATGATTACATGTCCCATAGCCTAACCACCACAGTCCCATGATTACATGTCCCATAACCTAACCACCACAGTCCCATGATTACATGTCCCATAGGCTAACCACCACAAGTAATCTTACAAAGTATGGCGTACACATGGTATGAACAACCCAAAAAAAGTGTCATTCCGTGAAAAATGGGGGTGATGGCCTCCTGTACAAATCTCCAACCCTCCAATTCCCCTTTTAAAAAAGGTTAAAGGAAGTTTACCTCCTTTAAAAAAATAAAAGAAAAAGAAAGAAAGAATGACTCGATCCTGCTCAGAATCTTTTCAGTTTGTTTTTGTAAAGTGTTTTACATCGCTCGCAACTGCATAAGGTCATATGAGTGCGCGGGACACACCTAATATTTTCAGTTGGTAGGAAATTTTGAATTTTGCCCAGGTGGCGGCCGAAGCCTACTCTTATCGATTTTAGACCACCAAGGGATCTTTAACGTGCGCAACTTGCACACAGGCCCTCCGGGATTTTTCGCCGACGACAGAACATTGCTAGAGAGCAGGAAATGATGTGAAAAGAGACAAATTTAGAGAAGAAAATTTTTCGGTCGCTACCCGGATTCGAACCCAGGACCTTTTGAATCAAAGGCCAACACCTTAACCTCTAGGCCATCTTTTCAGTAATTCATCATCTCTGCGGTGAACGTGCGTCGTTGCAGTTTTTTACGGAATGGCCCACAATTGTTTACGAAAGAAGTGAAAAACACGTTTTACAAAGCAGAAACAAAAACAAAACAAAAAAACCTGTGCAAGTTATTTAAGACACAAATCACATTACAAGCTAGTAAACACACAAATTACAAGCTAGTAAACACACAAATTACAAGCTAGTAAACACACAAATTACAAGCTAGTAAACACACAAATT
>NW_004799429.1:11474-12597 GCF_000002075.1 Aplysia californica | reverse complement strand
GCGAGAGAGAGAGAGAGAGAGAGAGAGAGAGAGAGAGAGAAAGAAAGAAAGAGAAAGATAAATGGTTAGTAGCAATGAAGGTGATTTCAGCTTATGAAGAGTTTTTACGGCCCTCGCGACTGCATACGGTCAAATGAGCGCCATAGGCTAGATGTCAACAGAGAAGTCCTTACAGGGAATCAGACTTACTCTGCTCACCTCTCTAGCTTCAACAGTACAAAGTCTGCTTCGACTATCAAGGCAACCCGGAAATAGCGGGTCACAAGAGAGTAAATGACAATAGTAAGGATTAGGAAAGAAAAAGCAGCGGTCCCCTTTTGCAGTTCAGGCACAGTTGTGAGCATGACATTGATGAATTCTACTGAGCAATAGAACATGTTAATGTCCCCCTTTTGGGAATGGCCTAAAGACAACTTCAGTTAGTGGCACTGCCCCGGGGGGTATTGAAGGTGATTTTGAGTACAGATATGCAATACACTCGTATATTGACACAGTTGAGGTGCTTTAGTGTAGCGAAATGTTCAGACATTTAAAGTATAGACAAAACCAGCATATTATGGGGAAGAAATACGAGCCACCAGTGACTCTCTCTAACAACCCGACCCTCGCCCGCCCATCTGTACAATTTCCGTGCGACTGTTGTAGAAAAGAAACGACACGGAGATGTTTAGTTTTAGTCACAGTTTAATCTCAAGCAACACCCCTAACCTCCGGCATCAACATAACCTATTTGTGCTTAAAGAGCCGTAAAGCTCTTCCTAAAACTAAACTATGACTAAGCTATGAGTTATACGTTACTTGTGACAGAAACAAGTCATACACATGCCAAAGATTACACGTGTCACATACAAAGAAAAGACGGAAAGATCAGGACGGTAGATGTTTGACGGGAAGGAAGGAGCAAATATCGTGGGTGATGTTTCAGTTTTAGGAAGAGTTTTACGGAACTTGCAAAACAGAAAGGTCATAAGAAGTGCGAAAGATTCGAAATGTTACAAAAGAAAGTAACAACGACACAAAGAAGGAGCGATCAGGACGATAGATGTTTGATAGGAAGGAAGGACGAGCAAAGCAAAGTAGAGCACCCGCCAACCACCCGCTCCACATGAGAGCACCAGCCCCC
>NW_004799429.1:7077-8099 GCF_000002075.1 Aplysia californica | reverse complement strand
GGGGGGGGTCTAAAGCTAACAACTGAGAAAACAGCCATCAAATTTTCCACGCGACAGCATAAAGAAGGAAGAGAAAGACACACAGTTCTTCGGACGGTTTGTCAGCTGCTAAAATATTCATGCGCATTGGGTATCCTCCCAGGAAACCGGGGAAAATCTTTCAAACCAACTCGCATGTGTTATGTTACATATGACTGCACTCACCGGGAAGTTTCGGTACATTCGCACTAGGAGTTGACTCAATGAAGACGGACGTTGTAATTCTGGACACCCGACAACGCATAAAGACGCGCTTTTGTAAAGACACTTTCTACAAGATTCATCAGAACGTCGGTTTTGTAAAGACACTTTCTACAATATTCATCAGAACGTCGCTTTTGTAAAGACACTTTCTGCAAGATTCATTAGAACGTCGCTTTTGTAAAGACACTTTCTACAAGGTTCATTAGAACGTCGCTATTCATACAAACCGTTCAATCCTGTTTTCTTACTTTGAAATTAAAACAATGGTGAACTGGAATACGTTTAATGCGCCTATCAACACTGTTAGGTTATTTAAGAGGTGGGACCTCCGAGTTTAACGTCCATCTCCGAAAGGACCGAGCCAAGTGGGGAATCGTGTAAATCGTCTTTCCCAAGGACACAACATCAGACCGAGCTGAGGCTCGAACCTTCGAATCCGAAATCTCACAATTACGAGTCTGTTAGCCTAACCACTAGACAACTGAAATATAAAAAGGCAAGAAACAGCAAGCGTTCTGTGAAACGTACGACTTTGTGTTATTGATCGGTTTTATTTCTGATCATGTTTAGGAAAACCCTACGCATACGCGGAATCTAATCGGTTTTTCCAGAGCTCCTCGAGGAAGGTAAGTCTCTGTCCTCAACGAGCAACACGACACTGGACGCCTATTGTCGTGTACAGAACACATGTAATACAGAGGAATGGGGGGGGGGCATGGTGTTTAGTTTTAGCCTATTGTCATGTACAGAACACATGTAATACAGAGGAATATGGGGGG
>NW_004799429.1:1244-3740 GCF_000002075.1 Aplysia californica | reverse complement strand
TTACCCCATTTTAAAGTCCGTACGAGGTGACGTGACACGGAAACGTTTAAGTTTGTTGGCGGTCATGTGGGGTTAAAACGTGTGTTTACATGTGAGTGGGCGTGTCTCTTCTCTTACGTGTTTTATTTGATTCTAACGTTCTGTTTTAATCCAAAGTGATTCTCTTAAAGGTGCAAGCATGTGAAACCTCTAGTCCCTTTCTGGATTACCATCTTATTGGGTCCAATCGAGTATACGTTATACACACAACCGCTTGGAGCTCTGATTAGAAAGCGCAGTTGAGTATGGATCACCACATGTAGATCTACGCAGATGATACACAGTTGTACAAATCTGCTCCACCACCAGATGTTAAAACCCAGCCTACCACCATGGGTCTGTGCATGGATGATGTCAAGAACTGGAAGATTGATAATAAGCTCCAGGTTAATGAAAATAATACTGAAATTCTCTTATCCCCATAGACGTCTAGATTTAGATGTAGATCATGTTTGTACGATGTGTAAGCGTGTGCGTGTGAATAAGCAAGTAGGTGTGTGTGAGTGTGTGTGTGTGTGAGTGTGTGTGAGTGTGTGTGTGTGTGTGTGTGTGTGCATTTGTGAATATTGTTTATACATGCATTTATGTAGATTCTAAAGCACCTAGAGCTGTGTTTGTGGGCGCTATAGAATGATCTGCATTGTTGTTATTATTATTATTATTATTATTATTATTATTATTATTATTATTATTACTATAGCCTTAGAGACTTTCTTTGCAATAAAACGAGACCAGAAAGGGTGGAGCAACACGGCTACGTTTATCAGTGTACTGGCAGAGCCTCCAAAGGAACCCCTCTTTCATTTCACTGGTAAGAATAAGACTGATAAGAATTTTGACAGATTAGATTCAGATCTATGCTTTGAAGAAACTATTCGAAAAGATTAAGAACCTGGTCTGATCAAAGCCTACCTTTCAGTTAATTGATATTAGATCTAACCACTGCAATTTTGCCTCGTCTTTGTGTTTAAATTACTTACTTAAACATCACAACATCCAAGCTAGATTTACTAATCTGTGGTATTAGTTTCCCTCACTTGACAATGACTCACTGACTTTAGATATATTAAACATAGTAATATAACAGTATCATCAATCATAATTATTTGTATGGGATGATAATGATGGATGGGAGCAGCCAAAGACAGGCTCGTGTCTAAAATGTTTGATGTAATGTATAGGATATAAAAATCTAAGCTTATTAGTGACAAAGGAAACCATAGTCAAAATGCGATTGGTGCTGAGCTTGCTATATGCACAGCGTATAATACGTGTTTGGCACATTTTCTATTGCTCGAATGAATTTAAACAACTCATCACTGCTTCAGTCAGGTAGTTCAGTGATGTCTGTTTCTTTTACCACATCATCTATTTTTAGCGCATAATGTGTCTTATAGACACAAAGAGTCACTCCGGGTTAGTTTCTTTTTTTATATATAAAGAGCCATCAGCAAGGTTCTGGACCATGTGAAGTTAAGGTTGACTAGCAGCTAGATCTTTTTCACAATGGGCAGGTAATTTCTTCATCAAACAGTGTACTTTTTAATGTTTTGTTTTATTGAATGTAGTCCAAAAACACCTCAGTAAAAGTTTGTGTTTCAGTTATCACTACACTGGGTAGAAAAACAATTGGCCAGGCTACAAAACAACATTAAGTTCACTTTTTTATCTTTCCTGAGTCCCGAGTTGTCATAGTTGTTTTACTAATGTCCAAAAGTAGACTTACTGAAAACAGCAATAAAAGGAACTTTCGTTAAAGTGCTGTAAATTTGTCTACTTTAGTTCTTAAAATCAATATAAACCAAAGTTTATTACCGACATAAAAAACACTATTTATTTATTAGTATACTTTTTTTTAAAGTGAACATAAGAATGAAAAATACAGTTTCCTGTTCAAATGTCACAGGGGAAAGTTTAACTCGATTTTTAAAAATATAAGTTTATGTATTCATTTGTTTGACTGAATTAACTTTATTAAAAGCTTCATTACCTTCCTACACCTAATGGCAGAAAAACTCTGGAATTTTTGTTTCCATTGCTCATCCTGATTTAATTTAAAACCAAACTCATATATTAAAGGGGGGCGGGGTGGTATTGGGATCCAGGAGGAGAGAGAGGGGGTGGGGTGATTGGGAGGTTCCCATGACACCCACATCTTTTCATACTTCTTTTAAAAAGTTCTATGGGCCCTATACACTTTGATTCAGTCAATAAGAAATAAACCACCTCGTAGATAAAGTACTGATGATGAAATAAAGGTGTTTTTTTCTTCTTATTTTTAAAGCCTATATTTCTATCTCTATCTATTTAATAATACATTTATTTGTAGATCTAGTTGTAGAAAGAACGCTGTATTATTGCTATTTAGTAACCTCGATAGTACGCCACGGCGCCCATGTAAAAAAAAAAATCGACAAGAACCAAGCCTGGCCTATCGCGTATGGGAGAGAGAGGGGG
>NW_004799429.1:0-1144 GCF_000002075.1 Aplysia californica | reverse complement strand
CAAAAATATATTTTTAAAAAATTCTTGATCCAGTAATAACAAAAAGTGTTTCTTTTTGGGCTCTTCATTAAAAACCGCTGTTTGGGTGCATACACAGGATGACTAAAATAAATGACTTGTATATAGTAACCTTGCCTGCATATTGCTCATTTTGAGACAGCAACACCACCCTGTCCCCACATTTCAGTGTAAGCTTGTAGATTCCATCCCCCGGATGTCTAGACGTCTTAACGTGCCCCACGTTAGTCTCGAAAATTACTCACCCCGCCTCTTGAATCTCATTTCTTTGGCGCACGCATAGTGTTACCTCCTTTTAAACTAGAGTCCGTGCGAGGTCACGTGACACGGAAACATTTGAGTATGTAGGCGGCCATTTTTCAGTTGGCGAAAACGTTTGTTTACATGTGAGTGGGCGTGTCTCTGCTCTTACATGTTTTATTTGATTCTAACCTTATGTTTTAACCCAAAGTGATTCTCTTAAAAGTGCAAGCATGTGAAACCTCTAGATCTAGTCCCTTTCTGGATCAACGTCTTATTGGGTTATTTTGAGCTTTGATTAGAAATCACAGTTGAGTATGAATTATCACTTGTACGCAGATGATACACAGTTGTATAAATATCATATGTTCCATCACCAGATGTTAAAACCTTGCCTGCCACTATATGGGTATGTACATTGATGATGTTAAGAACTGGATGATTGATAACAAGCTCCAGCTTAATGAAAATAATACTGAAACTCGTTTATGTAACCCAAAGAAAAGCCATATCCCCATAGACGTCGAGATCTAGATACATTTGTTTGTAGATCTAGTTGTAGAAAGAACGCTGTATTATTGCTATTTAGAAACCTAGATAGCACGCCACGGCGCCCATGTAAAAAAAAATTAACAAGGACCAATCCTTGCCTATCGCGTATGAGGGAGAGAGAAAACATGCCTAGATCTAGCCCATTGCTTTAGCTTGAATTCCTTCACTCATCTCGCCCACTGAAACATGGCGGACGCCGCTGTCAAATGTGGCCATCGCGCAGCAAGGCGAGAGAGGGGCGTGCTGTATCTAGTGCCTATAGTGTACATCTATGGGTGCACGTTAGAGAGTAGTGTTGAGGAAAATAATAATATTATGTCAACTTTTTGGTATT
>NW_004799428.1:13691-14947 GCF_000002075.1 Aplysia californica | reverse complement strand
GGGGGGGGAGAGTCATAGAGACAGAAAGCATCAGTTCAGGGAAACATGACACTGACAGTCAACAGAGAACATGGCAGTCACCAAGACCTGGTGACTCTCTGCTAAGACCTTGTTGGACACGTCTCTTAGTCCGGGCTGCTAGTTTCATTAAGCGTTTTGCGACAATTGCAACACAATAAGGTCATATAAGTGCCGAAAATTACAGGTGTTACGAGACAGTAATAAAACACAAAAGAAATAGGAAAGATGAGGACGACAGACGTTCAGGAGAGATAGAACAAACCACACCAGAGAACCCGCAACGACAAAGTTAAACATAATATAAGCGTAAGACAAGTATTATGCACACTGAGTTTGAGCAACGTTAGAGTAATCGTTTATTTGTTTTGAAAATAGGAGAAGCACTTCGACACAATAATAGCCAATTAATGCTGGGAAAAGTCAGACCAACAGACAAAACTGAAAAAAACAAATTTTTTAAAAAGTAGGACCTACCAGTGGCGCCCTCCAACCACCCCACCCGCGTGGAAGAGGCATACTATTCGTGTAGTTAACACACGGACGAAACGAAGAAGCCGACAAACCTGGGTACACTAAACAAACCCACTTACAAAACACAGAGAGAAGAAACCCCATTAAGTGTCTCCAGCACGTAATATACCTTTAAAAAAGTGGGCGTTTCTATTCCATTCAAAGGACGGGCGGAATGAGAGGACGAAGAAAGAAAAGAAAGAAGAAAAGAAAGAAGAAAAACCCCCACCTCCGGACGGATCGAGAGAAAGCGAAAGAAATGATAACAAACCCTCGAATCCCCGAACGACAACACTCATAACGTATTAAACATGCACTAGCGCTATCGTAAGAGGGGGATCATAATGCAATGAAATAGAGAGCTATGAAAAAAATATTTTTAAAAAAAAGCAAAAACAAAAACAACACACACAAAAAACCACCCTCTCTCTTCTCGGGCATTAATTCTTCACACAATTCTTTAAGCATGTTCAGCCCTGTCGCGGGGTAAATATACATTCCGCGGCTTTAATGGATCGCGCGGGTGTTTGTGAACAGTTGGACGATGAATAGGCGCCGGCCGCGGCCAGATTAAGTGAGCAAAAATGATTCCCCGTCAGGCCCCAGTGTGCCCGAGTGTGTCCTAGTGTGTGCGTGCGGCCGGCCCGGTGCTGATTGCAGCACATCAAAAGACCGGAGAGGAGCGGGAATCAATGGAGAGCTAAGAGCCTACACTCGATCCGACG
>NW_004799428.1:7883-9096 GCF_000002075.1 Aplysia californica | reverse complement strand
ACACACACACACACACACACACGAGGGCGAGATTTTTCAGGGTTTTAAAAAGGTTTTAGTGAGTTATACGGCACTTGCAATACGAAAAAAAGTCCTATGAGGGAGAAGAAGATTAGAGGTGTTACTAAAGAGATAAGAACGATATATTATGTTTGACAGAAAAGAAGGAGCAAATCACATCACAGCACCCAGCCACATACACGTGTCGGGAGACGATTAGCTTGAAGGTGTCAGGTGAGGTCAGGTGTGTGTCAGTGTCACGCGGGTGTGAGGACACTGGGGGAGGGGGTGGGGGTGTAATCGGGTGTGTGTCGGGCGAGCGTGTGGCACGTGCAGGGTGGACACTAGGGGAGTGTGTCGGCCGAGTGCCGGGCAAGTGTCAAGGAAGCATTAAATCCATAGCTGTTTTAAAAAGAAAAAAAAGAAACTCAAGGTACCCTTATAATCTGTACCCAGAGGGCACTAGAGACCAACTAGAACGCACATGCCATGGATTCGGGGAGAAAAATATTTCTTTCTCATATAGAAGTAACCCAGAGGTCACAGGTCATAGGTTAATAAAGGTGATGACACATTTACGTCAGAAAATGTGCTTCATCTGATTGCTTAGAGTCAGCGATTCCGTGTAAGTAACATTGTCCTTTCCTGTATTCCTCTCTGTGGCTTGGCAAAAAGACGTGAAATCTATACCATGACTCCCAAAGCTGCTTTCATTCTAAAAAGCACTACCCCGCTCCAAATCTCCTCCAAAATGGGGTGCCTACCGAGACTCGGGACGCTTTTTTTCCTTTTGTTGTTTTTGCTTTGTGTGTGCGGGTTTTTTTTTTTTTTTTTTTTTTTTTTTTTTTTTTTTTTTTTTTTTTTTTTTTTTTTTTTTTTTGGGTTTTTTTTTTTTTTTTTTTTTTTGTGTATGTTTGTTGTTTGTTTGTTTTGTTGTTGTTGTTGTTTTGGGTTGTTTTTTTTTTTTGTTTTTTTTTGGGGGGGTGCTGTGGGTTTTTTTCCCCCCTAACAGTGTGAATAAAGGGTAGTCTCCTACCGACAAGTGCATGTACAACAACAATTCCCAAAGAGCCAAAAGCCCACTCTCCTATCTCCTACACTAAGAACACACGCAGTCAGAAAGTCACGCCGTACGGCTCTGAGACTCAACTTTGAAGTCGGAACCACTGTCTGTCTGTCTGTCTGTCTGTCTGTCTGTCTGTCTGTCTGTCTC
>NW_004799428.1:5467-7091 GCF_000002075.1 Aplysia californica | reverse complement strand
GAGGGGGGGGGGGGGGAAAAGGCCATGCAGGGTGGGAGAAAGAGAGAGAGAGAGAGAGAGAGAGAGAGAGAAAGAGAGAGAGAAAGAGAGAGAAAAAGAGAGAAAGAGAGAGAAAGAGAGAGGGGGGAGGGGGTGCAGAGCAAGGAGAAAATGGCGACATTGAGTAAGAGAAAGTGTGGATATAAGAGAGAAAATACAAGCAAGAAAGATTACAAGGTGAAGGAAATATATCAGACTTGAGGCAGGGAACTGGAACGTAAAATAAAGAGAACAAAAAAAGAGACTTGGAGAGGAGGGGTGGCTAGGCGGAACAACAAGTAAATAAAAAAGAAAAGAAGAAAAAAATAGAATGAAAAATCTCATAATGGAAAGATAAGAATAACAGAAAAAGTAAACATAAAAAGGATGGGGAAGCGGGGTGTGGAGAGCGTCATGGAGTCACGTGTCACTACAATCAGACCAGGAAGTGCTGACCGAGGCTGAGTGCGCATGCGCCAAACACCGGACACAGACCATCCCAGAGAGAGGTGGACGGGGCCACAAAGCCGTTTGTCCCAGGTCCAGCCGCTGAATGACCACTCCAGTCCTGACGCTGACCACTGACAGGGGGTCAGCCCCGCGGGTCACCGGCTGGAGAGATGACCATTTCCCTGGCCGCGGGGGGAGAAATGACTGCTAAAAAGGGACGGCTTGATGGTGGTCATGTTGCACGCGGGGGTAATTGTGGCTCGGGCAATCACAGTCTAGTGCTCAGGGTCCTCAGTGTTAGGGGACGGGGGAATAGACCGTGAGAGGGGGAGACAAAGAGAGGGATGGGGCAGGACAGGAAGAAAGGAGAAAGACAAAGACAGAGAGAAGGAGAAACAGAGAGAGAGAGAGAGAGAGAGAGAGAGAGAGAGAGAGAGAGAGAGAGAGAGAGAGAGAGAGCCTATCGCGGCTCTCGATGAGGGGGTGGGGGAGGGGGAGGACTATGTACTGTGGAGGTCGAAGAGAAGGAGAAAGAAGAGAAAAAGAAAGAAGAGGGAGAAGAAGAAAGGGAGGAGGAGGAAGAAGAGAAACAGGAAAAGAAGAAGGAGAAAAAGAGAAGGGGGAGGAGGAAGCAGAGAGTCTGACACACGACACCGCACACGGGCCAGCCATCACAAAGCCAGGACACCGATTAATTCTCGCTAATAGAATAATCCCCCCTTATTTGCTTCCCCTTTATCCCAGCCCGCGCGGCCGCCGGCGTGCAGCGCGAAAACTGGCTACTCAAACATTTGATGAGCGACATGGACACTGGCACGTGCACGCGCACAAGCGCAAGCACTCACGCACGCACGCGCATACAGCAAGGAGCGGTTTTTGATTTGCGACCTCCTCCCCGGCGTGAGTGGTGTCGGGGGGGCGGGTGGCGCGTGTTCCGGTGACTTTTTCCTCCCAGGACAAAACGTTGGAGCGTGTGGGGCGGGGGCAGAGTAGCTGGTGACTGATGACACACACGCGTGGATATTATATGCATGTCCTCGTCTCCTAGTCTCTCTCTATCTCTGCCTGTCTGTCTCCTTCCCAAACCCCCCTTCCCGCGCTCGCTCTCTCTCTCTCTCTCTCTCTCTCTCTCTCTCTCTCTCTCTCTCTCTCTCTC
>NW_004799427.1:14025-14914 GCF_000002075.1 Aplysia californica | reverse complement strand
AAAAATAACAACAACAAAAACAACAAAACAAGAAAACAAAACAAACAACAACAACCAACCAAAACAAAACAAAACAAAACCAAAAAAAACCAACAACAAAAAGAACAACAACAAACAAACAAATACAAAACAAACAAACAAACCAACCAACAAGCAGACTGTTGTTGTTTCAGGCTGCTCTGTTGCAGTTGTTGA
The DNA here is from genome assembly GCF_000002075.1 of Aplysia californica. NCBI lineage: Eukaryota > Metazoa > Mollusca > Gastropoda > Aplysiida > Aplysiidae > Aplysia > Aplysia californica. Next base: position 14,719 of record NW_004799427.1, on the reverse strand, counting down.
AATTAGCCGCCCGAACTGGGGTTTGTTGGCGGGTGCTCTAGTGTGGTTCTCTCCTTCTTTCCTATCGAACGTTATATTATTATCGTCCTTATCTTTCCTCCTCCTCCTTTTCTATTCTATGAATGAAACGCCTTAAAACACCTCTCATCTTCGACACTTTTATGGCTCCCATGGGATGAGGTTGGAAGTTCTTGTATAGTAAAACTCTTTCTTACTGAAACATTCTTTTTATTTGGGGGGGGGGATTCAATCTCAAACGTGATATATAAAGCTGTTGAGGTTTAATTAATTTAAGATAAAGTCTGCGTGCTTGTGATGATTGGTGGCCTAGTTGTCAAGCTCTCAGACTCGCAGGTGTAAGTTCGTGGGTTCGAATCCCGTTTGGGACCGGACTTCCGTTGTGTCCTTGGGAAAGGTACTGTGCACTGATTTTCCTCACTTCACCCGGATTTTCCTCACTTCACCCGGATTTTCCTCACTTCACCCAGGTGGGAATGGGTACCAAGCTATAGACAGTGAAAGATCTTGTCAGCTTGTTAGCATTTGAGCGCTTAACCAGCTGCTTGCACTGTATGCTTCTCTGGAAGGTGAGAATTGTTTTTGAGTTTTCTACGGTCTGCTGGGGTAATGATAAAGTGTAAAATGCACAGAGCTTGCTGCCGAGCGGGGATATGCGCTATACAAATATATTATT
>NW_004799427.1:7782-9693 GCF_000002075.1 Aplysia californica | reverse complement strand
TGTGTGGGCGGATGTGTGTGTGTGGCGCGTCGGTGGGGTTGTGTGTGTGGGTGGGTGTGGGTTGGTGGGTATGGGGTTTGTATGTGTCTGTGTGTGTGTGGTTGGGGTTGGGTGTGGGTATGTGTGCGTGCGTGTGTGTACGTGTGTTTTTTATTCATTAGGTTAGGCAATTGGAAGAGCCGGATCACATTCACTACTCTAAAATCAGTCATACTTGATGTAATTTTATCCACTGCTACGTAACCTGATGTAATGTCATTGGGTGTCCCTGTTTGAGGAGGAGTCCATGGGAAGAACGGGCATAGTCACAAACTTGTAATTTGTGAGGGTGTCTATTTCACAAGCTTGTGGACTCACATTTGTTTGATTCGTGGTTTATTGTTATTTTTGTTGAATGGGAAATCATTTGAACAGAAATACAGCTATCAGTCAACTAGCGATCAAACTTGATGCCCTCACAATTTTCAGTTTGTGACTATTCCCGTTCTCCCTATGGACTCCTCATATTTCTGTGACATTTTGATGTTTGATGTTCTTTTCCACTCCCCAAATGTTCAGGTTCCCCAGTGACTGCCCTGAAGAATGAGATCGACCGTCGCCTCGCGATGACCAATGGTGTGGATATACCACCTCCCACGTTAGAAGAAGAAAAGGTAGATTTGTTAGTTTTGGTTTATTTGGTCTTTTGTAGAGTTCAATTTATGGGTAGAGTAAGCTGAATAATGATATCTTGCACTGTGTATAGCTGGGTATCCATTTACACCAGGATGAAATGAGGAACATTTTTGAAATGTGCTTTTCTCAAGGATACAATGTCAGGTCTGTGATAGGATTTGAACCCATGACCTTATGGTTGAGATTCCAAGAGCCTATCCACAAAACCTCCAAATCCAGTAAGTCTACACACCTTTTTGTGAATGGTATCAAGCGCAGAATTCTATTCATGCGACACAATGCTCCATATGCCATGTGTGTACATAGCTTTATCTAAGATGGGAAGGAAATTACAGTAAACAATATTAAATTTTGCTAAATAATTAAAGTGAAGGAAGCATGGTTTTTCTTCTTTCATGTTTAATAGAAGTCTTTTACAGCTAAGTTATGAAGTTTATTTAATTCTGCAGGGTTTACCCAGACTCATCTTGGGTGTTTTTTTCTTATTCTGACAAGATTTCTGATTTTTTTTCCCTGTCCCTCTTAGACTTCCTGTTCCAGTTTATTTACCTTTTGTTCATCTGGCTTAAGTCTAACTATACAAGAGCTTTTGCTGGAGATAATGAGCGCTGTTTTATCTCATCATTCTTTTGTTTATCCTCTGTTTATCCCTCACATAAATAGCATGTGGTCTTTCTTTACCTAAATAGTGTATGGTCTTCCTTTATCTAAATAGTGTGGATGGTTGGTGGGTGCTCTGCTTTGGTTTGCTCTGTCTTTCCAATCAAACGTCTATCGTCCTTATCTCTCCTCCTTTTTTTTGTTTTGTATGTTACTCTCAAGTAACTCCTCTAAATTTTGACACTAATATGACCTATTTGTGTTTCAAGTGCTGTAAAACTCTTACTAATACTAAACCCTACCAGTGTGTGTTCTCCTTTTATCTAAGAAGACCGGTGTCTTTGGTGTTGTGATTAGGTGTTTTACTATTACATGCAGGAGGCGCAAGTTCAATTTCTGAGTGGAGAGAATTTTTATAGAGTGTCTTGGTCTTTCTGCTGGGACGTTGTATCCCTTTCGATCCGGGTTGGCCATAACAGACAGGGTCGAAACCTGAATCCTTAATCAATCATCTAAATTAAGTTGATGGGGGTGTAAAAATGTCTACATTTACATTACGTTATCTAACTAGCGTGTGTGTTTGTGTCCCCCACCCCCACCCCTCCTCCCTCTCCCTCCTTTTACTCTCCCCCCCTC
>NW_004799427.1:5739-7246 GCF_000002075.1 Aplysia californica | reverse complement strand
CGGGGGCAGCTACTACGAACAGCAACGACAGTCGCTACTCAATAATTTCACGGCCAGCTTCAACCTCCCGCCTCAGCAGGAGGGCGGGGACAACGGGATGTACATCTACGGGCCCTCGCCTACGCGGAGCGGAGGGGGGAATCCTTTAGAGGAGGAGGCGGCTCTTTACGCAGAGGAACATATGCATCAACAGCAGCAGCAGAGGGGAAGAGATCCGAATCGACACGGTGGCCGTGCAGAGATAGGAGGTCACTCGCAGGAATCGAGTCAAGGTCACAGAGGCCGCGGCCAGACGCGAGTGCTAAACTCCCACCATTTGTCGGCTCATAGGTCTCAGTCGGGCGACCGGAACGGGGGTGGCGTCCCACGCTACCAGAATGACAGTCCTTTTCAGAGGGAGCCGCAGGAGCCCAGCCCACGGCAGAGTCAAAGGTAAGTCCATACGTTTACGTTGGTATGGTCGTTGTCATCATCATCATCATCATCATCATCAGCAGCATCAGCATTTGTTACCCGGTACTAGAGTGCTACATCCTCCTCGTATTCGTATATGGTGCTGACTACTAGACTTTAGTTTAACACTTTGCGGTCACTTGGCGCAATAATGCGCCCGTGAAAATTATTCGTTCCGGTCACCTGGCGCAGTTCTGCGCCAGGCCCTAGAAGTAGGTTTCTGTCACTCTCCTGGCTGGGTGACCAGATGGGGTATTTTGTACAGCTGGATGAGTAACTGCTAAGTGTTAACGTAGAAAGAAGAAAACAAAATAGCTGTGTTTGAGATGTGGTGCTTCAGCAGAATGGCCATAAATAGCTGAAAAGCAAAAAGAAAAAATACTAACATTACTAACAATGAGGTGTGTCAGATTCTGCACACGAGACAAACCCTGCTTAACAAAATAGAACGCAGTAAAATACTACACTTTGGTCACTTAAAACGACACCAGACCATTGTGAAAGAAGTGGTTGAAGGAAGGATGTGTGGCAGGAGAGCCAGGGTTGGACAAATAGTAACATGGATGGACAACATTAAGACATGGACTGGCCTAGCCTTGGGTATACATGTAGTTTTACCTCTGTCCAGCAGTCTCCCTTCTCATTCAGGTCAGAATCTAAGTCCCTCCTTTTTCTTACCTCTACTTTCGTTGGCTCCTCCAATGAAGATATAACATTTTCAGCTGAAGGTTGGTTGTTTATGGGTGCGCTGATTTTGACTGCTCCTGCTTCTTTTTCGAAGTGGTAATCTATTGTTGGTGAAATATGCTGGTATTGTTCTGGCTAGCTGTAGACTACAAATGTACTTATTTTATGCCAAAAACACTTGTAGCTTTAAACAACAGTCGCAGTTGTTTGTCAAGAAAACTTTTCTATCATTCAGTAAGCCGTTTCCATCCCACAATACGGTTCAAGGGAACTAATCGAAGTATTGTTATACAAACGTGTAGGCTATTCATTGATTGCTTCCCCTAGACTGGTGCAATGTAGGTTATTGCGCTTCGGGGTTTGGAGT
>NW_004799427.1:0-1098 GCF_000002075.1 Aplysia californica | reverse complement strand
CGACTGGATGTGGTTTTAATTTATTTCAACTCTATTTACTTTCCAGTAGTTCTCTTTTGCTCTCCTTTCCTCCCACTTTCTTTGTACAGACAGGCAGACAGACAGAGACAAAGGCAACAGGCTAACAACAGATTATAATTTCCTTTGTTACTGACCATGACCAGGGGGGCATTTCTCGCCGTGAGCATGAAATGAATTAAGTTTGCCATTGTTGAAGATGAAATGAATAAAGTCTGCCATTGTCACCGTCTAAGCTGAAACAAAAACAAGACAGAAAAAACAAACAACAAAACCGACAAACCCAAACAGACACAAGAAGTTAATCCCCCCTGCCCTTTGACGCTTTGAGTGGTGTTGTCCGTCCTTTCGCCGTCTCGAGTTCCGCTCGTCCCACACGTTCCCGGATTGACTCCTGAGAGACGGAGAAGTTGAGAAACTGAGAAGGGGGGAAATAATGTTCCCTGAGCCTGAAGGGAGACAAGGGCTCAAAGTTGAGAGGGGTTGGGTGTTCTGAGTCGGAGTGAGAGCCGTGCGTAACCTTTCTCTCTCTCTCACCCCCCCCTCTCTCTCTCTCTCTCTCTCTCTCTCTCTCACACACACACACACACACACACACATTTCTTCAAACCCTTTCTCAGTGCTCAATACGCTTACATTATATTATATGGTCGCTTTTAAGTACAGGAGGCTTTCCCGAAAAATGCTGTTTTGAGAAATTCGAAGATAACGTTTTTGCCCCTTATTCATTTTCTTTAAAATACAAGGAGAGTTTTCTCTATAACCAAACAAATATACACACCAATGAAACCGAACTTCTCCTATAGGTAGGGCAATGCCCACTTCAGGTTTAGGTCAAGATTTCTGGAAACTCCCGAAATCTGGATAAGCCCGCTTGTCTTTAAAAGCGACCAAATACAAACTGAGAAGGTGGGGATAATGTTTCCTGAGCCCGAAGGGAGACAAGGGCTCAAAGTTCAGAGGGGTTTGGGTGTTTTGGTCGGGAGCGAGAGCCGTGCGTTACCCAACTCTCCTCTTCCAACGCTCAATACACATACCCATACGCCAAAGACACACATTATTCGTACTTACACATACACA
>NW_004799426.1:11466-15004 GCF_000002075.1 Aplysia californica | reverse complement strand
TTCTCAGCAGTCTCCTAAGAAACCACTTGTCTGTTGCTTCTATTTTATTTTCACTGCCTTTAGTGATTGTCCAGCATTCACAGCCATATATAGAAGAAAATTGACCATACACAGGATTTCAGAAATTTATTTTGGTAGTCATTGAGATGTTTCTATTTTTCAAAATTAGGCTCATTCTTTTATTGAAATTAACATTGGCCATTGCAATTCTCAGGGTTTTTTTTCTGTGGTACATTTGGCATCAGATGTTATTATATACCCTAGATATTTAAACTGCCGGACTGGTTTGATCTTATAAGATAAGATAAGATAAGATAAGATAAGATACGATAAGATAAGACAAGACAAGACAAGACAAAATAAGACAAGACAAGATAAGATAAGATAAGATTAGCTAAGATTAGCTAAGATAATATTTTATTATTCCTGAGGGATATTACATGTGCAATTACCCAACTTTTCCCCCAGGAAATGACTCAACAGACCAGGACATGTCTGTACTGTCTGGTGGTGATGGCCGTGGTGTGGATCACCGAGGCCCTGCCCATCTCTGCCACAGCTCTCTTCCCATTGGTCATGTTTCCTATGGGCGGAGTTTTGACAGCCGCAGACACCGCCTCTGCTTATATCGGGGTGAGTGGATGGGCGGTGTTATTGTGTGGGTGGGGTTACTATGTGGGCGGGGTTATTGTGTGGGCGGGGTTATGGTGAGGGCGGGGATACTATGTGGGCGGAGTTATTGTGTGGGCGGGGTTATTGTGTGGGTGGGGTTATTGTATGGATGAGGTTAGTGGGTGGGTGGAGTTAGTGTGCTGGGTTCATTAGTGGGTCAGTGAGTGGGGTTAATATGTGGGTGAAGTTAATATGAGAGTAGTGTTATTTTGTGTGGTTAATGAGTGGGATGGGTGGGTGAGGTTGGTGGGTGGGGTTACTCTGTGAAGTTAGTGGGCGGGGTTAGTTGTTTTATTTAGTGGGTGGGGTTATTATGTGGGTGGAGTTAGATTGTGGATGGGGTTACTATGTGGGAGAGGGGGGGGGTGGTCGGTGGGTAGAGTCAGAGGATTGGGTAATTAGTTGGGTTTAATGGGTGGGGTTTTTCTGTGGCTTAGGTCACTTGGCAGTGTTACTGGATGAGGTTTGTAATATATGAGGCAGCATGGTGGAATCAGGCTCTCGTCAATTTTTGGGCATATTGAGTTATTGGAATTATCTTAAAGCTTGTTCATTTGTCTTGCTTAAAAAGAAAAAAATTACTCATCCATCTTCAATAAAAGTGGAGATACTTTGAATTGAAGAAGGTGGAGGTCACCTGGTTTAAGAGGTAAAATTAGCAAGAAAATGGCTGCCAAAGCTTGGTAAATTCCAAAGCTGGAGAGTCCATGGACACTGTAAATTTATATTTTTGTACCTTTAATGTGTTTGTAAATAGACATAAAAGGTGTTGGGCCAAAAAACAAAATGTTGATAAAAATTCCATAGCAGGGAGAAAACTGCTGTTTTCTTCGATTTCATTATTTTGACGAGAGCCTGATTCCACCACGCTGCCTCACATATATCTCTGTAATATCTGTTACATGAGCAACAACTGTGTTTGGTTCACTATCGTTAATTGCCGTAGTTATCTCTCCTTGTTTGAATTCCTTAATAATTGAGCGCTCTTCGGGATGAGCAATAAAAAGTTATGATTCAGTAGTGTCATAAACATCAAACATGGTCGGTTGTTGATTTCTGTGCCCGGGGTTGTTGTGTTAGATTATCCATGTGTATCCAAACTATAACGGGGCTTCACACGGTCAAACCTTGAATTACTGATAACACTAGAATACAACAGCATTGGGCACTCCTGTACAATTGCGGTCCCGTTTAGGGATACTCGTTTTGACCACACCAACGACTACTTCTGGTTCTAAACGATTACTCTCTGATGCGCGTGCCGATATGCCTAAGGAGAGATAGCCAATCAAATCTAATTGCAAAACATTAAATTTTGGTTAAATTCAAGTGCTGGCCCTGACAGACAGGGTCGAAAACTGCGAATCGTTTAAAGGCCTAAAATGTATCGATGGCAGCGTAAAATCACGTTCATGGAGTCGCTTTTAAGGACAAACGTGCTAACACAGAATTCAGGGGTTTCCGGAAAAATTGACCAACACCAAAGGGGGCACTGTCCTGCCTATAGGAGAAGTTTGGTTCCATTTGTGTGTGTATTTGTTTGGTTATAAAGAAAACTCTCCTTGTCTTAGGAACGGAACAAGGGGTAAAAACTTTACCTTTGATTTTCGCAAAACAGCATATTTCGGGATAGCCCCTTGTGCAAAAAAGCGACCATAATATGTGTCACGGCGTGATGGAGGAAGGCGCTCGTCAATTTTTTGACATATGAGTTTATTGGTATCATCTTAAAAACTGTTCATTTGCCTTGCATTTGGTTTTAAAAAATATCCAGTTATCTAGAATAGAAGTCGAGATGTTTGCATTGAAGGAGATGGGGTCGCTTGGTTTTAGAAGTAGAATTAGCGAGAAAATGGCCGCCAACGTTTGGTGACTTCATAAGCTGGAGAGTCTATGGAAACTGTAAATATACATTTTTTTAGTTCCTTTTAATCATTTTTCCATAAAAATCCATACAAGAATGTTTTTGAATGGACATAAAAAGTGTTGAGCCAAAAAACCAAAAACATGGATAAAAATTGCTAAGCGGGAAGAAAAATAAATGTGAGGCAGCGTGGTGGAATCAGGCTCTCGTCAAAATAATCAAAGTGAAAAAATTGGTATTTTTCCGCAGATTTGAGAAATTTTATCGATTTTTTGGATTTTGGCTCAACACTTTTCATGCCTATTAAAAAACTCATTTCTGTGTGGATTTGACTGAAAAACGTGGATTGAAGGCACGCAAAAAAATGTAAATTTTCAGTTACCACGGACTCTTATGCTAAGGAAATTATAACTAACTTTTGGCAGCGTTTTTCTCACTAATTTTACCTCTAAAACCAGGTAACCCCAACCTCCTTCATTTGCAAATATCTCGACTTGTATTCAAAATAAATGGATATTTTTTTCATCCAAAGCAAGGCAAATGGACAAGCTTTAAGATGATACAGATAACTCTACATGCCCAAATATGGACGAGAGCCTGATTCCACCACGTCGTGACAAAAATACATTTTTCTTCTCTTCATTACATTGACGAGCGCGTGAATTCACCACAACGCCTCACATCTACAAACCACCACCCTCCTCAGAACACAAACATGCTATTTGTGGGCGGGCTGATCTTTGCTGTGGCAGTGGAGGAGTGGAACCTTCACAAGCGTATCGCAGTTATGGTCATGATGGCCGTGGGTTCGGATCCCAAGTGGTAAAAAATCATTGATGCTATGGCGACTGTACCTCGCTGTGCTGTTTTTGTTGTAATTTAATGCTCTGTTGTTGTTGTTGTTGTTGTTGTTGTTGATGATGTTGTTGTTGTTGTTGATGTTGTTGTTGTTGTTGTAGTTGTTGTTGTTGATGTTGTTGTTGATGATGTTGTTTTTGTTGT
>NW_004799426.1:7279-8261 GCF_000002075.1 Aplysia californica | reverse complement strand
GTGTGTGTACGTGCGTTTGTGCAAGTTCGTGAATTTGTTTGTGTATGTGTGTATATGTGCTTATTTATGTATATGTATGTGTCTTTGCGAACGTGTGTATGTGTATGTATGCCTGTCTGTATGCTGGTGTGTGTGTGTGTGTGCGTGTGTGTGTGTGTGTTTGTGTGTGTGTACGTGTGTGTGTGTGTGTGTGTGTGTGTGTGTGTTTGTATCCATGTATACCTGTACATGTGTCTGCCTGTGCGTATGTACGTGTATGTCTCAGTGAGCAAGAGCGTGTACCTGTGCATTAATGTGTTCATATCATTACCAGCAGACCTGATTCAAGGAGATTGTTCATTAAATTTACTATAAGGAAATAAATAACCTAAATAAATTGGCAACTGGGAAAGATCTGGGAAACATAGCTTTCTTTAGGAGCCTCCGAGCAAAGGAATGAATGGAGAACCATGATCGCTGATGTCTGTCGCAGATCTGGCACTTGATGATGATGATGATGATGATGATGATGATGATGATGATGATGATGATGATGATGATGGTGGTGATGATGATGATGATGTAAAGGTCCTAGACCTTATCTGGACGCATTTTAAGGACAGGGGGGCTGACCCAGATTTCTGGCGTTTCCAAAAATCTCTACCTACACCAAAAGTGGGCATTGCCCTACCTATGGGAGAAGTTTGGTTTCATTGGTGTGTACTTTTGTGTGGATATAGAGAACATTCTCTGTGTCTTTTAACGAGACTGAACAAGAGGCAGAAACTTTGCCTTCGATTTTCTTAAAACAGCATTTTTCGGAATGGCCCCCTTGTGCTTTATAGCGACCGATTAAGGTGTTTATAATTATCATAATTAGTTGACCTTATCCCTGAAGGTTGTACAGAAAATTGGTCCTTTCTTTCAAGATTCCTTGAATTTATCTGATCTCACAACTCCACCCCCTCCCCCTCCTCCCCCCTTTGACCCCACCAACCCCCCC
>NW_004799426.1:5570-6151 GCF_000002075.1 Aplysia californica | reverse complement strand
GTTTTCACTTTCTCAACTGACAACCACCTCCTCTCTCTCCCCATTCTCTCACCCTCCCCCTTTCCCCATCTCTCTCCCGTTCGCCCCACCTCCCTCCACCCCTTCTCCTCATCCCCTCCCTTTTTTAACATATGTGTGGCGTGCTGACAAAATGAGTTACTTCTCGCAGTCCACAGAAGGAGATGTTGCCACAAAATAAACACCGAGTTCAAATTAGTAGTTCTTCTATTGATGCTCTACTTTTATGTAGAACATGCCTCTTATTATTTCCTACTTATAAATTGTAAAACTTCGCTTATAAGGATGATGTTTCTACTTCCATAAGACTTGAATCTGAGAAGTAACTCATTTTGTCAGCACACTTCACATATTATTATCTCACCCCCCCCACCCCCACCCCTCCCCTTCTCAGACTCTACGACAGTTATCGCCTGGACAACGAGACAAAGAACGGGTCTCCTGTGAGCTACAGTAATTGGATGGGCATGGCGCTGCCTCTGTCAGCTATCTGTCTGGTCATTGCTTGGTTTGTGCTACTGCTGGTCTTTTTGGCGCGCAGGTAGTGTGTGTGTGTGTGTGTG
>NW_004799426.1:2743-3914 GCF_000002075.1 Aplysia californica | reverse complement strand
ACACACACACACACACACACACACACACACACACACACGCACACGCACATACGCACAGCAACAACAACAACAACAAGTGTTCTATTTTGCCCTCAGAGGTTGCATGAAACAAGACACAGAGCAGGCCCTGGCGGTAAAAAGCGTCATCAGAGAAGAGTGGAGGAAACTGGGACGTATTCAGTAAGTCTGAATGAATATTCATTATCTGTATAGATAAATCATATTATAGCTTATTCAGTAAGTCTGAATGAAGAATCATTACCTGTACAAATAAATAATATGATGACTTATTCAGTAAGTCTGAATGAATATTCATGATCTGTATATATACTTTGATCTTCCGTCTGTATGAATATTAATTTAATATCGGTATAAATAATGTTATGGCGTATTTAGTAAATCACCATGAATGTTTATGATCTGTTAAGGATGTAGAAAGCAAGTCTGTATGAATATTCATGATTCGTATAAATAATATGACGTATTCAGTAAGTCTGCAAGGATATTAAATATCTGTATAAATGATATGGCGTATTCAGTGTAAGTCTGCTTGAATATTCATGATCTGTTTAAATGATATGACGTATTCCGTGAGTCTACATGAATATTGTTTATACCTGTATAAATAATGACGTACTCAGTAAGTCTGTATAAACTTTCCTTGTCTGTATAGCATATTATGTTGAGTATGTTTGTATGAATATTCATGATTTGAGTACGGTGTATCAAATAAGTCTTTATGAATATTCAGGATGTGTATTATATATGTATTTTTAAAGATAAGATAAGATAAGATAGTACTTTCTTATCCCAGAGGGAAACTAAAAAAGTACTATCTTATCTTATCTTATCTTACTGTGGGTAGTATGAAGAAAGCCTATATTTATGTTCATAATTTGTTAGACATTAAGTTTATGAACATTCAGATCTGTGTTCTGTGTTATCTGATACAGTGATATGTGTTACATGATTTTTTAAATATTCATGACCTTTCCCTCTTTTCTCATCTTCCCATTCATTCCCCCAACGATCTTTTCCTTTCCTCTTCCCAATTTCCTCCATCCCCTCTCCCTTCCTTCCCTCTCCCATTCCCTTTCCCTCTCCCCTTCTTTCCCTTCTTCTATCTCCTCCTCTCCGCCCCTTTCACTTTCCCCTCTCTCCCTCCACTCCC
>NW_004799426.1:0-791 GCF_000002075.1 Aplysia californica | reverse complement strand
TGTTGGTGTTGTTTTCAGATGACCTGATACAAGTCGGAGGGCTTTGTTTTGTATTCTGTCCAGGGCCTTTGCACTAGTCTCACTCAGCCAAGGCTGCCACGCTGGGTCAGCATAATCCATCTTGCTTTTCACAAACATCTGACATACCTTCTTGAGCGACTCCTTACCCCAGCCCCATTTTATTTTGAGTTGCTGACAGCACCGATAACCTTCATTTTTGAGGTTGCACTTTTGGACACCTCCTCAATGTGCTTGTTGAAGGTTAGCTGTCTATCCAGGTAGACGCCCAGCAGACGTGGAGTGGGGTTGAATGGTATCTTTTTCCCTTCGATCTGAATTATTGGTTGCCACGTTGCCTCCTTCACCCATGTTGAGAAGAAGCTCACCTCACTCTTGGTTACATTCAAGGAAAGCTTCCATTCATTGCTCCATTTCACAACCATGTCCACAATCTACTGTGTCGCTTCATTTGCCTTTTCTCTCTTTGCCTGACTGGCCAGTATTGTGCAGTCATCAGCGAACAGCTTGGCGGAGGTTAGTTGTTGTGAGTCAGGGTTTGGGAGGGATTCTGTCAGGTTGTTTATGAAGAATGTAAACAGCAGCGGTGATAGTACAGCTCCTTGGGGAAGCCCTTGCTTGAAATTCTGGCTCTTGCTTGTTTCTCTGTTGAGGCGAACACGGGCTTGTCTGTTTCTCAGGAAGCCATGGATCCATCTGAGTGCACGCAACGGAACTCCCTTGTCAGCCATTGACAGTAATAGTCTTTCACGCCAAACCGTATCATATGCCTT
>NW_004799425.1:14119-15059 GCF_000002075.1 Aplysia californica | reverse complement strand
AACTCCAACCACTGAGCCATCGTAGCTGAGAGAGAGAGAGAGAGAGAGAGAGAGAGAGAGAGAGAAGGACAGACAGAGTGAGAGAGGGGGAGGGAGAGAGGGAGAGAGGGGGAGAAAACATAAAGGTGCATAAAATAGAATGCTGAAAAGAAAAATTGATAAAGAATGAAAATAAGCACAGGAATGACGTTATTCTGAACAAAAATACGAGTAAACTCTCTAACCCAAATAACACATTTACTGTTTTGACGAGGGACATTTAAGAAATGTGGACTCCGATAAATAGCAGCTATTTTACTTAGAAAGTAAGGCGTCATTACTTTTCATACTATAGAGTTTCCAGTTATTTGTTAAATCCCAGGCTCAGATGATAATATAATGGTGTCGTTTACGTTCATCACATTCAATTTTGCCCAGACAATCGGTTGGCCACCCACGTCTACTTGTTCCTTTTTAGCTTACAGAATATAAATGGCGGTGACATTTTTTAAAGAAATACTCGTTAAAAAATCTACGTTCTATTTCGGTCTCGCTATTAAAAAGTGAATTCTATATTCAGTTATAAAATTTGTGCTTGATTTTGGGGAGCGTAGGCGTCACGAGTAATAATAATAATTTGTATAATCGGCTTACCTACATGAAAACCGATATGCCCCCTCTTGAGATGGTACTGAAGAAAAAAATGAGGATTGAGAGAAAATTGGTGAAGGAGGGATGGATTGCAAGGGATCAAGGAGAAAGATACGGAGATGTGGAGAAAGGAATCGAGAAGGAGAGGTGGGGAGAAGTGGATAGAAGGGGTGGAGGAAGTGGGGTTGGGTGGGGAAGGATGAGGAGAAGTGTGTAGCACTGGACCAAGGGGAAGTGTTGGGCGACATGGGGAGTGAGGGAACGAAAGTGGGGGAGTGGAGGGGTTGAGGGGGTGGAGAGAATAGTTTGA
>NW_004799425.1:8960-12603 GCF_000002075.1 Aplysia californica | reverse complement strand
TTATTGAAACTATCCTTAGCCATTGCAGTTCTCCTTTTTATTTCTGTGGAAGATTTGGCATCAGATGGTATCATATATCCTAGATATTTAAACTGTTGGACTTGTTTGATCTTTTCACCTTTGCTAATGAGATTACTACTAGGATTTGCTGCTTTTTTTGAATATTACCATGCATCCTGTTTTCTTTACATTCAACAATAATCCTATACGTTCACTTTCTTTTACAACAGTATCTAGAAGCAATTGAAGGTCCTTTTCGGAGCCTGCTATTAAAACCGTGTCATCTGCATACCTGATGTTATTAATATTTTCTCCATTTACTTTGAGGCCTGGACATTCTTCTATGTTTCTAAGGATTGTTTCACTGCACATGGTAAAGAGGTCTGGTGACATAACACATCCTTGCCTTACTCCTCGCCTAATCTGCTTATATTCACTGTATTCTCCATTAATTCGTAGAGCAGCGTTTTGGTCCCAGTACAAATTTCTGATAATTCTTAGATCTTTTCCATCTATGCCTAGCTTTTCCAGTATTTTAAATAGCTCATCATGTCTAACTTTATCGAACGCCTTTGAATAATCTATGAAGCATAAATACAGATCTTTCTGTGCTTCAATACACATATGACTTCATAATACATGTACATTTTTGCGCCTTGTACCACATGAGAGAGTCGGGTTTGTTTAAGGGTTCCTTTTCCAAGAATTGGATGTTTAGTTTCGGAGCTTCCCATGCCTCCTTTCTTTTTGTCTTACAACTGAACTTTTATGTTATTGTAGTGTTAATAATCTAAAAAAATTTTTTTTAAAATATGGTTGTTTTAGGTTTTTTTGTGCTACCAAATTGACATGTTTATCGAAGTCGCGTAGGTTGGACAATTCATTTACTTCGACACCCACACACACACACACACACACACACACACACACACACACACACACACACACACACACACACACACACACTCACACAACACACACACACACAATAGTGTTCTTTCTATACATTTTTACCCTTTTCAGAGATAGTCGATAGTGTTTTTCGTCGAGGGCATCTTTCTCTGGCTTCCATAATGCTTAAAGGCTATGTTGATCTCGTCTGAAAATAATTACATCATGTATTCCATCTTTACTGCTCAACTGCCTTAGATTATTTTCTTCAGGCAACACGAGAATAACAAATTAAAGAGAAGTAAAAACTATTGAAAGGTATACGGTACTAAGTTACAGGACGTGACGGTTCTGAAATGGGGAATAAAACTTGTTTTCTAAAGTTTCAATGATACATTACGAGTGTAAGAATATAGAGATAGTGATATTCAGGAAGACGGCAATGCGCGCAGTGCAGTAATGCATTATAATGTAACAAACACCGTGTTGACTCCCATTTAAACATATATTCTATGACACTTACAAAGTTGACTACCTATCTAATTGTACGTGGTAATGAGTGTTTACTCAATTTATTTTTCAATTTTAACTTTAACCCTTGAATGATATTACAGAAAAGCAGGTTTGTTGTTGTTTTTATTGTTGTTGTTATCATTGTTGTTGTTGTTGTAGGTGTTGGTGTTGTTATCGCTGTTGCTGTTGTCGTTGTTGCTCTCGTTTGTGTTGTTGTTGTGACTTTTGTTGTTCTTGTGCTGTTGTTCTAGTTGTACTTGGTGTTGCTGTCATCGTCGTGGTCGTCGTCGTCGTCGTCGATGTTGTTGTTGTTATTGTTGTTATTGCAGTTATTGTCGCTACCCCGGATTTTTACAACGTAGCCAGCAACTTTTGCTTTTGTGAGGTTTTTATTCCTCATGATTAATCTTTGAACTTTCTCCTTTTCTGCATTTACAGAGAAAGATGTCAACTGCAGTTGGCTGCCCCAAAGCTTCCCCCCTCTCACAGAACTGACCCATTTTACTTTTCAAGACCTGAGGCCTCAGAACCATAGGAACACATCGCCCCTGCCGCGCGACTGTCATCTCCTGCTGCTCTCTGTCTTCAAACATTGTCGTCAGATGTGGCTATCTCAAGCTCTCACTTCGATCTTCCCCAATATATCGGACAATTTCAGGAATAGCGTCCCCCCTGAAGACCATCTAAATGATGACTTCAGTTTCGACACCTCCGGGCTGTACCCAAAGACGTCGTGGGAGCTGCCAGTGTTCCTAATGCAGCCCTTGACCCGCATCGCTTTGTGTTTCCCGGAATTTGTTCAGTTAACTCTTCGGCCCACAGCAGCTTTTATGAATCTCTCGAGCAACATCCATTGCTGGGCGGCAGGTATCTGGAATGACGGTGTCCAAGAGAACCTGAGAGATAACGTACATCCAAGGTACAGCTTCCAGATCATCTGGGATCTGAACGAATTTGAAAAACATGAGCTGTCGTCCGTTGTGTTCTTTTTTGGAGATGGCCGCTGGCTTGTATGGGCAGGGGAGGTAACTCGGTTTCCTGGCTGTGTTTGGCGGGAAACACACAACATCGTGGTATTAGACCCTTGCTGTTCGATGTCTGTACTGGAGTCTGCCTGTTCGGGGTTATTCCAAAGTCTAAGTCAGCGTGTGTCGCGAGAGTGTCTTACAAACAATAAAAAGTCTAGGGAAAAATGGTATCCAGGTGTGTGCGATTTTTTCCAGAATTATCTGAGAAACACACGAGTGTTATCTCTAAGAGAAAGTATGCGCAACTTGGCTGGTACTATGCAATACTTTATCCTCACGCCGGCCCGTGATCGATTGCTTCTTGGTATTTCTGCTCACGATCCAATAACGTGGGACTGTGAGGATGAGGGTGCAATGGACTATTCGTCGTGCTCTACGTGTGAAGATGTAGCCGGTTCAAATTTCTTCATATGCAATTCAACGAGGTCAAAGATGCTGGATGTGGACAGTACACTCATGGAAGCAGAAGACACAAACTCCAACTTCACCACAAATATGTGTTTCAGGTTGTCACATCCCACAAATTTATCCTGGTCAACATGTGAAGAAATGGTAGATCAAGATTCAAACTTTACAACACCGATCGGGGCAACTTCTTCAAACAATTTGTTGTTTCTACTGGAGTCTCTGTACTTGCCAAAGTACGCAGTCGGTACTTTTCAAGACATCCACAGCTGCCTTAAACAAGCCTTGACACATGCCTTTCACAGCGACCTGTTCCATTTCTTGACTGATTACAAGTGCCACAACATACTCTGTGCGGGCTGTCAAAAAGCCTGGTTTCCGTCCGCCACTCGAACAGCTGAGTGCATGAGCCGATTCAGTGCTGTAGAGTTTTCACATTCCGAACACACGTTGGACGTGGTTCCCTTCATTCCGTTTGAGATGTGGCCTATCCATCTTATCACCCAAGCGACTCTTGAAGTCAAAGCCTTAACTGATATGTTAAGACCAGTGACACTGACGTCTTCACAGTCTCATCTCGTTCAGTCTAGAGACAAAGACTTTCTAAAGGCGGCTGGTTGCTCCTGACTTGATAACTTTACCGTGTACAAAGTGTGTGTGAATATGAAGAATTAGATAGATTACAAAGCCTTTTGTCCTGAAATTTGACACCTAAATAGAAATGTAACTGGGGAGGACAGCAGATTTTGAATACGGTACATTCATTTAATGTAGTCTCTGCTTTCGGAACATAATATATATATATA
>NW_004799425.1:5380-6501 GCF_000002075.1 Aplysia californica | reverse complement strand
ACAATAATAATAATAATAATAACAACAATAGATAGCATGTATATAGTGCAAATTCCCTCTCAACAGCAAGCTATGCTCTTTACAGTCTATATTATTACCCCAGCAGACCTGATAGAGAAGGTAAGATCTCACCTTACCTTCTAGGATGGGGGCAGAAAATCTCGGAGGTCCCATGCACAAGTTGTGCACGTTAAAGATTCCTTGGTGGTCCAAAATCGATCAGAGTAGGTGTCTCACCTGCATGAAGTGAGGAAAATTAGTTAAAAGTGCCTTTCCCAAGGACACAACGTCGGACCTGAGGCTTGAAACCACCGAACCCGCAACCTCATGGAGGTTAGGTTGTATGACACAGGGCTGCATGTACCCAATTCTACACACGACGTTCCATTGACAGTTTGAATCATAATAAGCTTCTAATTTTTAAAAAAAATGAATATTGTCTTTTCATTAAAACACAGTTTTAAAATGTCACTACAATTAATGTAACCCACGCTAATAGGTAAATGACTTTTCTTTGGGCTACACCAAACAATCTCGGTTTCATCTACATTATGTTGGAGATTACTGTGAATCTTCCAGTTCTTGACATCATCAGTACGCAGACCGACGGTGGCAGCCAACGTTTTAACACCATTTTGATGGTGGAATAGATTTGTACAACTGTGTATTATCTGCGAAAATGTGATAGCTTACATTGTGCTCTCCAATCGCGGTTCCAAGTTAGTGACTGTAAATGAGGCATACAAGATAGGACCTACCACTGAACCTTGGGGCACTCCAAATCCTAATTTTTAAAACTGATGGAAGAGAGTCAAGTGCAAGAACAGATTGTTTACAGCCAATCAGGTAGGACCTGAACCACCCGGGAACTCAGTTGGACATACCAAATGTGTTGAAAAATTGTTCAAATAAGAATATTCCGGGTAGTGACCGAAACATTTTCTTCTCTAAATTTGTCTCCTTTCACCTCCTTTCCTGCTCTCTAGCAAAGTTCTGTCGTCTGCTTTCGTCTCCTCTTTCTGCCCCCACCCCCTCACCTCCTTTTCCCCTTCCTCTGGGCTCCTGATTCTTTCTGCAGCCTTTCTACTGCTACTCCTTCGCTTCTTCTTACTGCTTTGTCT
>NW_004799425.1:3597-4929 GCF_000002075.1 Aplysia californica | reverse complement strand
CACACACACACACACACACACACACACACACACACAGACACACACAATAAGAATTGCGAATGCACATCCCCATCCCTTTGAAGTGGGACGAATTTTTAAATCGTATTTTGAATTTGAGGGAGAATTTCGGAAGTACTGCGGTACAAAGTATGTTTTCATAAAAAAAATCCTCGCAATCAGTCACCATCAAGAACGACGCAATCAAAGACGAGTCGAAACACTACCCGGCGGAGTTGCAGTACTTCAAGTTCAACCTGTTCTTGATTTGTAAATCTCTCGCAACCATAAGGTCGCGGGTTCGAATCCCGTCAGGGGCCCGACGTTGTGTCCCTGGGAAAGGCACTTTACACGAATTTTCTTCACTTTACCCAGGTGGGAATGGGTACCCGGCTATAGACAGCGAAAGATCTTGTCAGTTTATTAGTGTTTGAGCGCTTAATCAGCTGCTTGTACTGTATGCTTCCCGAGAAGCTGAGAATGTTTCGGAGTGTTCTATGGTCTGCTGGGGTAATAATACAGTGTAAAAGCGCATAGAGCCTGCTGTTGAGCGGGGATATGCGCTATACAAATGCTATTTATTATGACTATTATTAAATGGAAGCTACGACAGCACGGGCAGAGACACACCAAAGACACTGTATGTCTTGATTGTATAGTTTCCTGGTGGTATATTTTATTTGTCACATCAGTCACATCAATTTAGAGGGTGGAAATCTTATCATATACAGATCAACATTTTCATTCAAGGTTAGATCTTGAGTCTTCCTTACTTAGATTTAGGCCTACCTCTTACTTTTAGAAACCCCTAGAGTCCTAGAGCTCTCTCAGGCTAAGTGGTGAACAATTTCTGGCAATGGCTAGACCTAGAATCTAGACCTACTCTAGCCTACTGTGACATAGATTATAATAGATCTAGATGATCTAGACCTGTATTATAGATCTCTGCCTATGCTTTAAAAAAAACAAAAACATGTTCTTGTACTTGTTAAGAAGCTCTTCTTCAACTTCAAGAGACGAGAAAGTAGAGCTAGATGTAACATGGAATGGGCCTTTTAATGACAGATTTTCATAGGCTAAAACAGCACCTGGAGATGGATGGCTCTGGTTTTCAAAGCTTTACGGCTTTTTTCCATTGCCGCTATTCAATTTATCATCGCATCTCTGACAGGTCTCTCGAAGTCCAACCCTTCGTCCACGCTGTGGGAGATGGAAACAGGACAAAGTAGAGGATAGCTGGGTCCGAGCCTATTCTTTAATCTCCCACCATTTTGTACGTGTTCAATAATGCAATGCCAAAACCAGAGCACGATTTTACTTTTTTTTTTTTTTAAT
>NW_004799425.1:2497-3497 GCF_000002075.1 Aplysia californica | reverse complement strand
CTCTCTCTTTTCAAAGTTTTTTAAAACACATGTTGCGGCATAGATGATGGTGCGGCAAATAGTCTACGGTGCAGAATTTCGGGAGGTTGGCTAGGCCTATAGGTTTCGCAAGGGAAAGTTGGAAGCTCTCTCGACTCCCATGGCAAATCCGGTAGTTTTGACACCTTAACTTAATCAGAATGGCGGTAGAGCAAGTTCAAAATCGGAACCTAGATCTAGATATCTAGATATACCGATAAAAAGTTTGTAAAAATTGTATTTTAGCTAATAGGCCTAGACTTCTATGGCAGGAGCTGGTATGTCTTCGACATGTCGCGAAACGCGTGTAATTTTTATCCTCGACAGGTCATGAAAATACCGGCTACCATAAAAATAATAGTCCTTTCGTTTATGGAAAACAGCAAGACAGACAGACAGATTTAAAAAAAAAGAAAGGAACAGTAAAGAAGTAGATCAAATCTGAAGTCAAATGAAGGAACCAAAAAGGTATTAACACAACCGCTATGAAAACCACGGACACACCCCTCTACATTTGTGAGGCAGCGTGGTGGAATCAGGCTCTCGTCAAAATAACCAAAGTGAAAAAACTTGCATTTTTCCACAGGTTTGTGATTTTTTTTTCAAATTTTTGTTTTTTGGCTCCACACCTTTCATGCCCATTAAAGAACTCATTTCTGTGTAAATCTTTCTGGAAAATGTTGGTTAAAGGCACAAAAAATGTAAATTTTCTGTTACCAAGGACTCTTAGGCTAAGGAAATAACTAATCTTTGGCGGCCATTTTTTCACTAATTTTACCTCTGAAAATAAGTGACCTCCACCTCCTTCTTTCGCAAATATCTCGACTTGTATTCAAGATAAATGGATATTTTTTTTCATCCAAATAAAGACAAGTGTATAAGTTTTAAGATGATACCAATAACTCTACATGCCCCAAAATTGACGAGAGCCTGATTCCACCACGCTGCCTCACATATATAAAGTAAAAAGCTGGGAGATCCC
>NW_004799425.1:0-2009 GCF_000002075.1 Aplysia californica | reverse complement strand
CCCAGAGCTGTCAACACAAATATTGATATCTCTAAATCAAAGCATGTTAGAATGACTGGTTTCCAAGATATAGGCCTTCAAAAATTGTTTTAAAAAAGCAAAAATTTGTCATTAAGAGCTCAGAACCCTATTTCAACCTCTTCCAAATTAGTCAAAACTGCCTCCCCATTAAAGAAAAGCACACAATCATTACAAATATATGCAGAGACTTAGCTGAATTTTTTTCAGACCTCTCTGACCATAACTAACTTTTCTGGACTCCTCTGAAGTATGGGCTTCGGTGCAAAAAGCGCCTCTTGGAAACAAATTAGGGGAACTCTGGTATATCTTCGGGCAAAAGCATCACAACAAGTGATCAAATTAAGCTACAGGGCTAAATCATACATCAAATTAAAGCTCAATGCAAGCTCTACTCAAAGGATGCTATGTTGAAGTCTTTCAGAGACATTTTCGGGG
Organism: Aplysia californica; assembly: GCF_000002075.1. Classification (NCBI taxonomy): domain Eukaryota; kingdom Metazoa; phylum Mollusca; class Gastropoda; order Aplysiida; family Aplysiidae; genus Aplysia; species Aplysia californica. The sequence goes on along the minus strand of NW_004799425.1, from coordinate 1,553 downwards.
TGTCTGCAGCTTTTTTTGTGCGCCAACCTTGCGTTACCCTGGGGACAGTTCAGAACAGAATGGAGCCTTGGGATTCTGAAATCACACATTCTAACGACATGCCCGAAAAGTTGAGTCTTGTTGAGCTTAGAAAACAGACTCTTGTCATATTTGCTCTCTTGGGAACTTTGGTGTTTGGTATTTTATCCTGACAAGGATTCTCCAAAGGCATTTAACATGGAAATGATTAAAGCTTCTTCGCACGGCTTTGGTTCACCGTTCAGGTCTTGACAGCATGCAACCGTGATAGAATACTTTATGAAAGGAGGCTCTCGTGGTCTACAGGTTACGGTGTTCGTCTCTCATTCAATAGGTCCTGTGTTTGAAACCTGACAGCGACAGAAAATGTTCTTCTCTAAAATTTTCTCCTTTCCTGCTCTCTAACCGTGTTCTGCTTTCGTCTCCATTTTCTGCCCCCACCCCCTTATTTGGGCTCCTTGACTCTTCCTGCAGCCTTTCTACTACCACTCCTAGTCCTAGACTCCATCTTACTGCTGTCTTTCAGCCACACCCATGATCTTAGGGTAGGTAAGATCCAATACCTAGCCTTCCTTGGAAAAGGGTGAAAAATCTCGGAGGTCGCGTGTTCAAGTTGTGCGTGTTAAAGATCCCTTGCTGAAAATGTTTAATGTGTCCCGCACGCTCATATGACCTAATGCAATTGCGAGCACCGTAAAACACTTACCAAAGCAAAAACAAAACCACCCCACCCACCCCCCAAAAAAAGACTTCAATAAGTCTTAAAGATCTAGAAGTTATATCAAGTCCTGAATCCTGAAAAGGCTACTAACCAATACAAACACATCTTTCAAGATTTTGTTCGCGTATGGTGGGCCAGAGTGTGTAGACTACAGTAGTCAGACGAAGCGAGGTCTTGAACAAACATGGTGTAGAAAGGACTACGGTACCTGTGGTGTGTGCTGTGGTGCGAAAAGCCATAAAGCTGGCAGTTAGTTGAGTTAGGGATGACTGGTCAGTAGCCAGTATATGTAAATGTTGTTAGGGCTGACTGGTTAGTAGCCAGTACATACATGTAAATGTTAATGTTTGGGCTGGATGATGGAAACTGGATCAGTTTTCTTGCCATTTAGATCTAAATGTAATTTAGTAATATAAAATCTCCCAGAAACGTAATGTACCGTGCATGACAGGTACCTGTGGTATTCATGCAAGACCAGTTCAAAAGCTCGAAACTGCGAGGAACTGGGCTCTAAATTCGTCTGAGTCTGGTAAGAGTATGACTCAGGATACCGGAACTAACGCTTTATTTTGGTAGCCTCGAGTTGGACCAAACAACGCCCATTTTATAGCGTGTCCGGTCCAGCTAGCTGGCTGAGTTTGCAACGGGATGCTCTCTTGTACAAGTTGTAAAGACCGTGTCCCGTCTCTTTATAATATAATGTGTGTCCACGCTGGTACTCGGAAAACATTGTCCCTGTTGAAAGTATACCACGACCCCCTTAAAAGAACGAACGAGAGAGAGAGAGAGAGAGAGAGAGAGAGAGAGAGAGAGA
>NW_004799424.1:13905-15013 GCF_000002075.1 Aplysia californica | reverse complement strand
CCCTCATTAAGAGGTGACCAGATATCGATCTACTGTCACACAGTCCTGACGTCACCAGCGATCACCTGACAGGGAACTGATCATTAGTGGCCGGACTACCTCAGTCTGTGGTACCTGGACGACACACCGACGCCATCCTAAGCTACAACAACAACCACGACGACATTGTTAACATGACAGGTGGTAGCCGACGCCATCCTAAGCTACAACAACAACCACAGTGGCATTGTTAACATGACAGGTGGTAGTGGTGGTAGTAGTGGTGGTGGTGGTGGTGGTGGTGATAGTGGTAGTGGTGGTGGTAGCAGCGACGCCATCCTACAGCCACGGCGACAACATTAACATGATAGGTGGTGGTCGTGGTGGTGGTGGTGGTGGTAGAAGTGGTAGTGGTGGTGGTAGCAGCGACGCCATCCTGAGCTACAACAACAACCACGGCGACATTGTTAACATGACAAGTATTGATGTCGATGGTGGCTGACGCAATCCTGAGCTACTGCAGCAGCAAACGACAACAGCCACGGCGACAACATTAACATGATAGGTGGTGGTGGTGGTGGTGGTGGTAGAAGTGGTAGTGGTGTGGAAGCAGCGACGCCATCCTAAGCTACAGCAGCAGCAGCAGCAAACGGCGACAACAACAACAACAACAACGGCGACATTGTTAACATGACAGATAGTTTGTTTGTTTGTTTGTTTGTTTTAGTAGAGGTTTTACGGCGCTCGCAACTGCATTAGGTCATATGAGCGCCAGAAGATTAGAGGTGTTACAAGAGAGTAACAAACATAAAAAAAGGAGGAGAGATGAAGAAGATAGATGTTTGATAGGAAAAAGGAGCAAACCACACCAGAGCACCCGCCAACCACCCACTCATTAGTGGCCGGACTATCTCAGTCCGCGGTACCTGGACGACACACCGACGCCATCCTAAGCTACAACAACAATCACGGCGACATCGTTAACATGACAGGTATTGGTGGTGGTGGTGGTTGTGGTGGTGGTGGTGATAGTGGTAGTGGTGGTGGTAGAGGTGGTAGTGGTGGTGGTAGTGGTGGTGGTGATAGTGGTAGTGGTGGTGGTAGTGGTGGTAGTGGTGGTGGTAGTGGT
>NW_004799424.1:5063-9210 GCF_000002075.1 Aplysia californica | reverse complement strand
ATAATATAATTATTATCATTATTATCATTATTTCTAAACCCCCTTTTTTTCTTTTTTGTTTGTGTGTTTTGTTTGGTTTTGCTGTCCCACCAGGATTAATAGTTTCATTAGGAGCAGGCAGGGATAGAAAGAAAAATGGATGGAAAACAAGTCTTTTTTTTTTCTTCTTTGTTTCTCTTCTCAAGTTGCAAACAAAAGAATGTGAGATTAGACATTGCAGAAACAAGCACGAGCCACATAATTAATGCCGCGACAATAACACAGGAGAACGGGCGGGGAATCAAGGCAGAACAACACAGCTAATGTTCTAGTCATTAAAATCTGCACTCCTATTTCTTTCGCTCGCTTTCTCAGTTAGCTAGCTAGTTCCTAGCTCTGTTTATGTGTCTGTCTGTCTGTCTGTCTGTCTGTCTGTCTGTCTGTCTGTCTGTCTGTCTGTCTGTCTGACTGTCTGTCTGTCTGTCTGTCTGTCTGACTGTCTGTCTGTCTCGCTCCCCCTTCCCTTTACAACCACATCTTTGAAAACCTTTTCTTCGTCTAATCAATTAAAAATCTCTATTCAAACAGAGAGAATACGGAACAATAACGGACAGTACGTCATGCTCTGTTATCAGCTCGCTGTTGAGATGTACGAAGCCAAAAGCTTCAGATTTTTATAGTTTCAGTAAGTGTTTTACGGCACTTGCAACACAATAAGGTCATACAAGTGCCGAAGATTAGAGGTTTTACAAGTGAGTAACAAACATAAAAAAGAAAAAGGGGAGATAAAGACGATAGATGTTTGATAGGAAAGAAGAAGCAAACCACACCAGAGCACCCACCAACCACCCACCACGCTTGAGATATAGATCTAACTCAGCCCAGCTGTTTAGATATACTAAGACCCAACTCCATCTGTTAACATGTACGAAGGAAAATTATTCAGATGCATTATTTGTTCCTATGTCCTAAGCCAAGAACTTTGATTTTCCTCTTCTTCTTCTTCTTTTTCTTCTTCTTCTCCTTCTCCTTCTCCTTCTTCTTCTCCTTCTCCTTCTTCTTCTTCTTCTTTTTAGCTGTTGTTTTGTTGTTGTTGTTTTTCTTTATTAGATTCTCAATCTGTCGTATCGGTTGTACGAAAACTATTTTGTCGGAATTCAAATTCTAAAGACTAAGTAAGAAAGAAAGCACACACAAAAGATGCGATACATCATGTAGGTAAAACCGTCCTAACTTCACAGGTCAAATTTTAATATAAAGAGAAAAGTCCTTTCCCAAACCTTCCTCGTTTCAACTTTTTTTTAACAAAAAAAATACAAATGTAATAGATAAATAAATACCTGAAAAATCGATAGACTAATAAAGAAACGAGCAAATACATAAATTATAATATGAACAAAGTAGATAAATCAATTCATATATAAAGAGATAACATTATAAAATATAAATGAATAAATAAATAAATATAAAAACAATGAATCATGTGAATGAAAGAGTGAATGAAAGAGTGAATGAATGAATGAATGAATGAATGAATGAATGAATGAATGAATGAATGAATGAATAACTAAACAAACAATCAGGTTAATCCATTCACAAAGGCAGACGAAACAAAACAACAGAAGGAAAACATGTTACACACATCACAAAGTTGAGCTCTGAAACTGTCACAAACTAATTAAAGAACGAACCACCACGCCACACAAACTAACCAACTTACCAGTTAGCTGACCAATTAACTAACTAATTGACTAGCTCATTTACTAACTAATTCCGAACGCCCTGGGGTCATTTTGTACCCCCGTGGTTGTATTCTTCACGTTTTAGAATATTTACTTGTAGTACGACGAAGATCTCTTTGAAACGTTCAGTATTTCTCAAACAATCATTTTGACAGACTGCTGCTATGCAAAGCGTACGGATCGGATAAACGAGTAAATTTCCTCTTTGGAAAGTGGTGGCACAGACATACGAATACGGGTTAACTAACTAACGAACTAACTAATTTGCTATAACTAATTAACTATAACTAATTAACTGTGGGTGTACTGACAAAATGAATTACTTCTCTCATTCCAAATATCATTATGAAGATGTTGGTCATCAAAAAAATACACACATCATAAATGTTTGTTTAGTTTTAATAAGAGTTTTGCGGCACTTGCAACACAATACAGTTAGTTATAAAATTGCCAAAGATTTAAGGCGTTACAAGAGAATAACAAAAACAAAAAGAAGGAGGGGAGATGTGGACTATACATGTTTTTAGTTTAGTAAGAGTCTTACGGCACTTGCAACACAATACAGTCAGTTATATAATTGCCGAAGATTTGAGGTGTTTCAAAAAAGTAACGAACACGAAAAGAAGGAGGGGAGATAAGGACGATAGGTGTTTGATAAGAAAGAAGGAGCAAACCACACCAGGGCACCCGCCAACCCCCCACTAATTAACTCTAACTCTAATTAACTGTGAGGCGTGAGGACAACTTCTCTCAATCCAAATATTATTATGAAGATGTCGGTCGAAAAAATACACTCAACCTATTTGTTTAACTTTAGTTTTAGTAATAGTTTTACGGCACTTGCAACACAATACAGTTAGTTATAAAATTGCCAAAGATTTAAGGCGTTACAAGAGAATAATAACAACCAAAAAAAAAGAAGGAGGAGAGATAAGGATGATAGATGTTTGAGAGGAAAGAAGGAACAAACCACACCAGAGCACCCACCAACCACCCACCATCAAATTTGTAGATTTTAAAGTGATACCATTTTCTTCAATTTAAACACTTTTTTTTCAATTTAAACATGCGTTTTCTTATCGTTTCAAATAGATTTAACTATTTTCTTTAAGTGAAAATTGTTTTGTTTTTTTATTCCAGTTAAACATTTTAAAATCATTTAATAAAATAACCATTTTCCTCATATTTAAAACAAGTTTTTATAATTTCATATTATAATATTCTTCAAGTTGAACAAGTTTGTTTTTTTCAAAAATCATTTCATATAACCGTTTTCTTCTTATAGAACATGTTTTTAAAAATCATTTCTTATAACTGTTCTTCAAGTTAAAAGGTTGTTAAAAATCATTTCACATAACCGTTTTCTTCGAACATGTTTTTCATCATTTCATACAACCATATCTTTTTTCAAGTTAAACATGTTTATTATTATTTCGTATAATAATTCCAACAAACAAAGCTTAGTTTGTTTGTTTTAGTAAAGGTTTTACGGCGCTCGCAACTGAATAAGGTCATATGAGCGCCAGAAGATTAGAGGTGTTACAAGAGAGTAACAAACATAAAAAAGAAAAAGGGGAGATAAAGACGATAGATGTTTGATAGGAAAGAAGGAGCAAACCACACCAGAGCACCCGCCAACCAAGCTTATTTACATGACGCATCTATATAATAAAATCTGTATCCATTGGGCTAAAGTCTGAGAAGGAATACATTAATTTTGTTAGCACACATCACCCTAACTATCAATTGTCGCACTAATGAACCAACAGGGAAGTCAAGGATTAACCGAGAAACGGACACATTTATTGTACTATAGGCCTGGTCTGCGATGAATTTGTAATACCTAGCCTACGTTGTTTTGATAAATAAATTATGTTCATTCTTTCAGTTTAGTTGTAGTGAGAGTTTTTGCGGCACTTTCAACACACAAATAGGGCATATAAGTGGTTAATATTTGTTTCTCGCAAGTGTTTTAGTGTAGCTTAAGTAAGAGTTCATCGGCACTTTCAACATAAATAGGGCATTTTATAAATGCTGTAATATAATCATTATGATGTGTTTCTTGCTAACGTTTTAGTATAGTTTAGTTTTAGTAAGAGTTTTACAACCCTTGCTACATCGATCAAGTCAGGTAATAATAGCCGAAGATTAGAGGTGTTACAAGAGAGTAACATACAAAGAGAAGAAGGAGGAGAGATACGAACGATAGATGTTAGATAGGAAAGAAGGAGAAACACCACACCAGAACATCCGCCAACCACCCACCACTTATTTACACTCGGTGTAAGAGCCTGGCATCATGTAAGGTGAGGGTTCAAAATCCATTTCAGCAAAATATTCAGTTTATTTTTTTTAAAATAAATAATAATAATAATATTAATAATAATAATAATAATGATAATAATAATAATAATAATAATAATAAT
>NW_004799424.1:0-1950 GCF_000002075.1 Aplysia californica | reverse complement strand
AATAATAACAATAATAATAACAACAACAACAAGAGTAAAAACAATAATAATAATAAAAACCTACACAGGCAACCAATAACACTAATAATGAAGAAAATAATGGTAATAAAAAATGATTTTTTTAAAGTGATTGTGATAATACTTACGTCATCCACATGTTTAACTACAAACTTCATTTTACAAATGGCTGTTGTTGTTATCATTACTGTTGTTGTTGATAATGTGTTGTTGTTGTTGTTGTTGTATAGCGCAAACAGAAGCCATCCATCACGATCAGTAATTCGACAATAAAGTTGTTGTTGTTGCTGTTGTTAATGTTGTAAATGTTGTTGTTGTTGTTGTTGTCATTGTCATTGTTGTTATTATCATTGTTGTTGTTGATATTGATCATGATCAATTGTATATTTTTTATCAGTTTACCAATAGAGCAGGTTTTTGCTGTTATGGGAGTCCTAGGAAGGCGCGGAAGATCACAACTATGACTTTGTTTTTATCTTTGTTTTCTTTGCTTTTTGTTTACATCTTCTTTTCCTCCGTGTATCTGCGTTTTCTTTCTTTCTTTCTTTTCTTTCTTTCCTTCTTTACTTTATCTCTCCCCTTCCTTTGTTTCTTTTTAGTTTTAGTTTTAGTTTTCTTTTCTTTTCTTTTTGCTACATATCTTTGTTTCTTCCTTCTATATTTCTTTATTCCTTTTGTCCTTTACTATCTTTTTTTTTTTTTTCTCTCTCTCTCTCTCTCTCTTTATTCTTCCTCTTTTTTTTAAATTTCTTTTTTAAATCTCATTTCATCTCGAAGCACAGAATGACAGAGATTACGTCTGTTAGGAGCTGGCACAGAACACACAGACCTTGCAATATCGTGCCGTGAGTGGCGATAAAAAACGCCGGCAATGGGGAAGCGGAACACTCGTTTGGGGGGCAATTTGGCAGGCAAAAACTCTCGGTTCATTTCTCCCTCTCCAGGACTCTATAACACGGTTGTTTTTCATCCACCTTCTTCTCTCTTCTTTTCTTTATCTTTCTGTCTATTTCTCTATTTCTTTCTCTCTCTTTTCTTTACCTCTATCTATCTCTCTTTCTCTGTATTGTCTCTCTCTGTCTCTGTCTCTCTCTCACACACACACACTCTCTCTCTCTCACTCTCTCTCTCTCTCTCTCTCTCTCTCTCTCTCTCTTTATCTCTCTCTCTCTCTCTCTTTATCTCTCTCTGTCACTCGGTAATATAAAAAAGAAATATAATTTCTAACGTATGCATTGTTCTGTCTACTGTGTTTACGCGTAGTGGTTTTTTGTTTGTTTTATTTGGTTGTTTGTTGTTGTTGCTTTTTGTTGTTTGTTTGTTGTTGTTGTTGTTGTTGTTGTGTTTTTTTCGGGGGGGCGGCTGACAACGCACAAAACTTCGTCCTACTGTAGAGTTCATTTGTTTGTTTGTTTGAGTAAAGAAAAGCACAACGCTATAATAATGGTCATTTAGTGCTGGGAAAAAGTCAGACAGACAGACAGACGGAAACAACAGAGGGGAAAGTAAAGAAGCAGGACCAAACAGTGACACCCTCCAACAACCCACACAGACAGACAGAAACAACAAAAAGAAAAGAAAGAAGTAGGACCAAACAGTGACACCCTCCAACCACCTGCAAAATTCAGTCCTCGTACCGCCGTGTATCAAAAGATGGACACAAAAGGGAAGAGACACAATGACATATAATATACTAATATATAAAATGTAATATTAATATTTACCTTTTCTTTGTCGTTTTTTTCCTCCTTTCCTCTTCATTACTTTTTTTTCAAAATAAATAAAACTTGTCAAAATGAAAAAAAAAGAAAAGTGGTTGGTTGGCGGGTGCTCTGGTGTGGTTTGCTCCTTCTTTCCTATCAAACATCTATCGTCCTTATCTCCCCTCCTTCTTTTTTTATGTTTGTTACTCTCTTGTAACACCTTTAATCC
>NW_004799423.1:13135-15048 GCF_000002075.1 Aplysia californica | reverse complement strand
CTGTACGCTTTTACTGTAGTCTATGGGCGTGAAGCGTGCAGGTCTTTTGTATGATATAATGGTCTAGTGCACGCTCGGCAGAATGGCTATTTTAACGTCCAATTGTTTTCGATTCACCCTGTGTCAGAACCTTTTAATATTCAAGACATTGATCAGTTCTTGGATGTTTTGTTATCTAAACGTGTAAATTCAGCACTTTAAAAAGTTTTGTGTGTGCATGTGAGTGTGTGTGTGGTGGTGGTGGTGGGGGGGTGTATGGTATTTCAGCCTGCGTGTGGGTCTTGGTGTCATTTAAGTGTCTTCACATCCACCCAAAGCTCATACCAATAAAAATAAAAGCACAGAAAACAAAATTCAGTTGCCCTCAACGAAATGAGGATACGGCGTCAAGGATGTGTATGGTGACCGTGACAACGAAAGCGTCGACAAGTGCCGTAAAACTCCTACTAAATCTTTTTAAAATGATGCCCTTATTTTTTAAACGCAACCAAACTATCTCCTCGTGTCTGAGCAACATCAAAGATGCAAAATTAGGAAGAACGAGAACGACAATTAAAAATCTCTTCTGGTCCAACACCCACTATACTATCATCAGTCTCTGGATTAGCGCGTTCCCGTTCTAGATAAATTCCCCTTCCCTCCATCCTCTGCACCGTGGCGGCTTTATCGCCGGGAAATAATTGTTTCCACACCCAGAGCCCACCCCATTCCGAGTGTGTGTCAAGAGTTGTAGCAAAATGGACGGCCGAGTCGTCCTTGTCCGCGGTAACTCGACCCTCTTCACGGCTCTTCACCGCAGAGTGTCCTTCTTGGCACTCGACATGTTTATGACGTACTTCCTGCGCAGCGTGCCAGGATTTTCTCGCCATTGCTGACCTAAATTCGAGAAACCCGACGAAAGGCGTTTTGTTGAAGACTGAGAAGTTGCAGCTCTACTACCCCAGAACCAGACTCGGCTTTTATTGCGAGATGCGTCTAGCTAATACACGAGAAACGAGTTTTTTCTTCAAGTTTGAAAATCCCACCCCCACCCCTTTTCCACTAGTGGTTCTTCTTCATCCGCTTAATAAATGCAATCCGTTGAAAGTATTTGTCGGTATCACTTTACAGTACAAAGCACACTCCAGAGACAAGTTGCAAATCTCTCCCCGCCTGGCCGCTTGGACGTCGCATGCGCAGTGGATCGAACCGAAAACGAATTGTCCTGCTTAGGGTGATGAGAAGTTTGAGCAGTAATATGGAATTGATCATGATTAAAATGGCAGTAGTATGATTGTATATAAAAAAGAACGACGATGATAATTTTTATTAATATTGTCACCATCAGTTTTATTGTATAATGTGGTCTTTCTTTGTTTTAATCTCAGGGTGAAGTGAAGAAGATCTGTAGCGGGGTGGTTGGCGGGTGCTCTGGTGTGGTTTGCTTTTTGTTTCCTATGAAAAATGTATCATCCTTATCTCCCCTTCTTCTTTTTTATGTTTGTTACTCTCTTGTAACACCTCTAAACTTCTGGCGGTCATTTTATGACCTTATGCAGTTGCGAGCGCCGTAAAACCTCTACTGAAACTAAACTTAAAAAGACACAGCTAGTTTTACAGCGTCACTTGTCTGAGACGGTCACTTTCCTCTTGGACAATGGGTGGATGGCATGGCCGTCCTCCAAGACAGTATATCAGCTGAACTGTGTTTGAGCGTGTGGTATGACAAGCCGTTTACTGGTCTGTCAGGGTGCTACGTACGTGTGTTTCTGTCAAACCTGTTTGACGTTTCATGTCGTTTTATTTCCAGGGTTGTTTGGAATTTTTATGGGTTTTGCTTGTTTTAGTAGAGGTTTTACGGCACTCGCAACTGCATAGGTCATATGAGCGCTTTTATGGGGTTTATCCATGCAAGTATTTGCAATGGTTTGCTT
>NW_004799423.1:11125-12499 GCF_000002075.1 Aplysia californica | reverse complement strand
TGGCGAGTTCTGCGTTTGCGTTTGCCACTTGCGCCTGTCGACTTAAACAAAAATTAACAAAATAAAAATTGTTGCCTTACAGAAACGTGTTATGTGTTTAAAGTCGGATTTAATTGAAGTTTTCACCCTTGGATATTTCTTAAATTCGCAAAGACTACCCCATTTCGATTATTGCTGTGGAAGAGTTCCAATGGTGTATAATCATTGCCTCTGAGTTTCATTACATCAGGTTTCCAAAACAAAACAAAATATAAAAAAAACCCCACCCAAACAATTGAATTTTACGTATATTATATCAGTGTAAGAAAACCATGCTGTGAATCCACTACACTGTCAGTCTTTAATAATTTAGAAACCCCCTCTATCTTTGCCAGCATAATAAATAATAAAGTGTATGGGTTTAACTGCCCTATCTACTCTCGTAGATTATGATTCGATTAAGTGGCGGGACCTCCGAATTTATCGTCCGTCTCCGATTGGATCGAGCCACATGAGTTGAAACCCCTGAGAGTGAGAGCTCCTCAAAACGACCCGAGTTCAAGAATGCCCAATTTGGGATTCGAACAAAGGTCATCCGCTCTATCCAGCATGAAACCAACTAACGGGGTACCCCAGCATATAGGTACCTTTAAAAAAATGGACTGAAATGATGTTAGTTTCATTGGTTTCGCTCATCGTGAGTCAAGATTTTAAACATATTTTCAATTTTAATTTGTTTGGTTGTTGTTGTTGTTGTTGTTGTTGTTGTTGTTGTTGTTGTTGTTGTTGTTGTTGATGTTGTTGTTGTTGATGATGATGTTGGTGATGATGATTTTGTTGTTGTTGTTATTGTTGTTGTGTGTTAATATAACCTTTAAAAAATATTATAATATTATTATAATAAAGTGTTTCGCTCAGTCTCGTGTTGTCCAACAATGTGACGGTCTTAGTGTTTGTCCCATGTCTGTCGATCGCGTACGGCACAGACTAAAGCTAGTGGGTGGTTGGCTGGTGCTCTGGTTGGTGTGGTTTGCTTCTTCTATCCTATCCAACATCTATCGTCCTTCTTGTCTCCCTTCCTTCTTTTTTTTTGTGTGTGTTTGTTACTCTCTTGTAACACCTCTAATCTTCTGGCGCTCATATTATGACCTTATTGTGTTGCAAGTGCTGTAAAACTTACTAAAACTAAAACATTATCTCCCCTCCTTCTTTTTGTGTTTGTTACTCTCTTGTAACACCTTTAACCTTCTCGCATTTATACGACCTTATTGTGTTGCAAGTGCCGTAAAACACTTACAAAAACGTTTTTAAAAAAGACTAACGCTAGAACGCTTACAAAAACTTTTTTGAAAAGGCTAACGTAACGCTAAAGTGCTGCCACGAGTTGTGTCTTTC
>NW_004799423.1:5763-6714 GCF_000002075.1 Aplysia californica | reverse complement strand
TCTCTCTCTCCCTTCCACACGACGCCTGATCGGCCAAATGAGATCCTCTCAAAAGTACTCACCGCCGCCGGGTATGTACATGATGTAGTATGGACTGCGCTATACTGGAGTTCCAAGAACTCCTTCATGGCTGTAGCCAGGCCATTGAGGCACAAGAGTGAACTCGAAAAAATGCTTAACATGTCATAACCAACGTTTCCATTCTCTCATACTCCGAACGAAATTATGGTAAAAAATAAATGAAGCCCATGTCATCTTTTTAAAACTTTTTTTTATTAGTAAGTGTTTTACGGCGCTCGCAACTGCATATAAGATCATATTATACGAGCGGGCAGGACACATTAAACTCCTGTCTTAATTTCTTATGTCATTGATGTACTCCTGTCTAATTTCTTACACAATTAATTTATCCTGTGTCTCTGTCTCACCAAGTACATGTAGTACAATATGATAATGTCTTTCATCATCAGTGGGTGGTTGGCGGGTGTTCTGGTGTGGTTTGCTCCTTTTTTCCTCCCAAACATCTATCATCCTGATCTCTCCTCCTTCTTTTGTTTTGTGTTTGCTACTATCTTGTAACACCTCTAATCTTCGGCACTTATAATAAGACCTAATTGTTGTTACTCTCTTGTAACACCTCTAATCTTCGGCACTTATAATAAGACCTAATTGTTGTTACTCTCTTGTAACACCCCTAATCTTCGGCCCTTATGATATGACCTAATTGTGTTGCAAGTGCCGTAAAACTCTTACTGAAACAAACATTTCATAGTCATCATTTTTATCCTCTTCCTTCCTCCCAGGGGTTCACTATCAGCTGTTCTATGTCCGGAAAGGAATCACCAACCAGTATGCCTTGTCCTTCGACATGCCGCTACAGTCTCACGTCCAAGAGATCTACTTCACCTGGCAGAGCCTACGGGACGAGCCTCAGGTCTGTTGTCTTTTTTT
>NW_004799423.1:2097-4948 GCF_000002075.1 Aplysia californica | reverse complement strand
GTTTCTTCAGATCAAATGTACACATATGAAGTACAAATGTTTTATGACGTCATTTGTATAATTGGATTTGCTTGGTGTAATTTGGTCTTTCTGTTCGGCATTTGAATTTGTTATGTGTATATTTGAACTGAAAAAAAACTATAAAATTACCCAACCGTCGGAAAGATTCCATATCTTTGGTTCCAGTATTTTGACAAGCACCCAAGGACCTTAAAATATTTGTCCCCCTAGCGAGCGCCTCATTTGTCCGCGTTACAGCTCAAAGGAAAATGACTAGAGCGATGACGACTTTGTAACGCCTTCGACATCATCGTCCCATGCCCATTACCACTACCACCAACACCATTACCACCAACACCATTACCACCACTATAATCACCATTACCATCACCATTATCATCCCAACACCACCACAACCATTACCAACACCACCATTATCACCACTATCATAACCGTTACCACCACCACTATCATCAAAATTATCATCACAACCACCACCCCCACCACCACCATCAACACTGCCACTACCATGCACCACCACCGTCCTTATCTTCACAACCTGACCATCATCTCCACCACCGACATGACCATCATCATCACCAACGCCGCCACCACCAACGCCACCACCACCGTCATCATCGCCACCACCACCACCGTCATCATCATCACCACCACCAGCACCACATCACCATCATCAACCAACATCACTACACTACTACACGTGCCGTCTGTAAAAATGAACTAGAACAGTATTAGATCTAGTAGTAGTAGGTAGTAGGTAGTAGGTAGTCCCCGTTACAACGACGTCGACAACAACGACGACAACAATTTATGAGCTCCCCCTAAAGCCATTATCCTCCCCGTTTGAGGCGTGAATTTGACAGCGAGCGCGCTACAGCCACCTCGTAATTTGCTGAGTAAACGACGCCGCGGAAAACAGTAGTAGCGCACCCCCAGCTTCCTCCGTCCTCCCTCCACTTCTCGTTTCCTTTTTGCCCGCTGTGAGTGATAAACGCATTTGAAAGTCGATCTCCCTCCTCGCTGCTAGATTGCACAGTTTTGAACAACTCGAAACAGACCGCCAAATATTTTCCCCCCTCGCAGGGAGGTGTAGAATAAACATATTGCTATTTACCCTGGCCCAAATGGAAACCGTCTGCAGACAGCGATACGGGGCTGTTTTCTTGACTCCCTGTTTTGTTTTCTGCTTCAATTTCCTTCTATTTTTTCTTCTTTTCTCCTTCTTTGTCTTCTTCTTTTGTGTGTGTGTGTGTGTGTGCGCTCCCTGTTTTGTGGCCAGGAGCGACAACATACAGCAAAGATAATTAAACCTTATTTGAAATGCAAAGGGAGGTTAGTGGCAGGAGTCATTGTGAGAATTGCCGCCCTTGTCGTTCGGAATTAACCCTTGTTGTGAAGGGCGTCTCTTTGCAGGTTTATTTCTGTGCTCTGAATTAGTTTCGACTTTTTTTTTAAACAGGCAGTCTTTTTATCTTTCAAATGAACTTCTCCGGGGAAATGAATAAGAGAATGCAATGTCTCTCCGTTATCTTACTGTGTTGCACCGTTTCCACGTGTTTTTGCTGCTTCATTCAACCTCGGAGGAAGAAAACAATACTTTAAGAAAACCTAATTAAAATCGCATCTTCTGATACGCAATGTCTGTGGGGGATGTCAATGCCAATGGCGATTTAAAGCGGAAGTGTTCACAAATAAAAAGCGTCTTAAATTAATTCTCGCGCTGCGTTTGGCGATAGATAATGTAAGCCGGATTTGTAGAGTGAATGGACTTGTTATGTTAAGGCTGTTGATGTTTTGAATTATATAAAATCTTTTCCACCCTAGGTCAGATTACATGGATTAAAATTAAACCGCCAAAAAAAAAAAGAAGAAATTAAAGAAAGATCCAAAAAGAATAAAGAGCTAAGTGTCTCTTTTCCTGACTGGAGTGTAGCGAATATAAACAACCGCTCTGGCTTTAAATTGAAACGGCTTCCCCCTGCTGATAGCTGCAATAACCCAAAAGTGGCTGCTGGGCCCAAATATGCGCGGAATACTCGGCGTGTTGGAGTTAGGGCTGGCCAACGAGTCGCTTTTGCAAAGTCCGGATAATCTGTTAGCGCATCTCTTCGGCAAATTATATTATGATACTAATTATTATGAACCTCTTCGGCAAATGGGTTAGAACCACCTCGACAAACGGGTTCGCACTACTTCAACAAATGGGTACATCCACTTCGGCAAACGGGTCAGGAAAGAGAGTTAAGAATCAGAATTCGGATAATGTTTCATGGAGAATTATCCGGTTATCCTTATAGTTATAGATTATCCGGATTTTGCCCACCTCTAGTAGGATAGGAGTGTAGGATGACGCGCCGTGGTGAGGCGCACATCGAGATGAATGGCGGGGAAATTGGACAATGGCGGCCTCGCGGTATGTGGGCGCGAAGTAATCATTTCAATTTAGCGGGATTTTGGAGGGTTGCTTTTTGTGTTTGTGTTTTTTGTTTTTGTTGGGGTTTTTTTAAAGGGGGGGGGGAGTGTTTATTTTTCCACGTTGCTTTGCCCCCTCTCTCTCTCTCTCTCACTTCAAAGGGGGTGGGAAACAGGCCCCCCGAAGGAGGTGCGAGGTGTCATGCTTGTCTTAGATCTCCTGTGCTGATGCTTCCCACTGCTGATATGTGCACTTTGGGGGACAGGACTTGATTGTGGCAAAATATCTCTCTTCTTACTCTGTCTGTCTGTCTCTCTTTTTTTTGTTTTCTGTCTTTAACCCTGTTAGGCTGTTTCCTCCCCCTCTCTCCTTATTAGTCTGTCTGTCTGTCTGTCTGCCTGTCTGCCTGTCTGTCTG
>NW_004799423.1:0-1248 GCF_000002075.1 Aplysia californica | reverse complement strand
TCCGTGATTGAGTTGTAACTAAATGAGTAAGACTCGTGTTCCTGAACGTATACCAAATGGGAGAATGATGTCTGTCTGAAACATAGACTTGTACTTCTACCCCAATATTCTTGATTGTGCATTCTGACGTAGTTCCGGTTTAATTTGGAGCCAAAAGCAGGACAAGGGGGAACCGCTGGTGGTGCCCACTATGTGCACGCAACAATAGCGAGGCGAGTGTTTTACCCGCCATATTTGGGTGCCATGGTGCACACGTTTTGCAGCGAAGTTTCAGGGTGTTTTTTTTTAGAAAGCAAAGACCGGCGTGCATGACAGTAAACGGTTCGGTATATAAGTATACTAGCTGTACCCCCTTTCGATGAAAGGAATGATCGGTGCATTAACATCAACTGAAAGTCATTGGCCTACTATATTGATTACACTCTACTGGAATAGAGCAATAAAATAGTCTTGAGAGATGAAAAAAATTAAAAGGTCTAGATCTATACTCTGTATACAAAGCGCCTGTCGAAATATCACTTCCGGCACTTCTGCTGTGATGGACAGCTGCGCAGATTTGTTTCTTTTCACAGTGGAATAATCACAACCGCCAAAGAAGGACGGGAACTTTTTGTCAAATGTATTTTTCTAAATCCAGGAAATAAATCAATCAAAAGTCGGGCTTCGTCATGGGGACCTATCTATCTTTTTGCAGGTACTTACCGACTTTCAACTCTTTATATGTCGTAGTTTTATGGGAAAAGTGACACATGTGTTTTCTAAGTTGCCAAATGTATAAGTATATAAATGGTCTGAAACCGGATGACATACCTGAACACCCCAAGTGTTCCTGTGAATACCCCAAGTGTTCCTGTGAACACCCCAAGTGTTCCTGTGTGATATTTGCTCTTGGAGTATGGTGTCAGCTCTGTCTCTTGAATAAGTATACAGTGTTTGAATGGGCGTTAAACCAGTACAATACAATACCACCCATATCGGTTATATTTTTGTACATTGCATCTCCCATTCAATGGAATACCAGCTAAGTTCTTACCTTTAGTCTTCCGTACTATGCAATTCACTAATTGTTTCTAATTGTGTGCATCCACCTGCGTTGCAGCGCAGTATAAAACAACTTTTTACCGTGCATCTCCTTTTTTCCCCTTTATCTTACGTCCTTACCAGAGGCACTGACTCTCAAATTACGTGGATGGGTTTAGTAAAGCGGAAAACTCCCAAATACTTTTTTGAATCACCCCTCCCCCCCCC
>NW_004799422.1:18537-20031 GCF_000002075.1 Aplysia californica | reverse complement strand
TTTGTAAGCACCTGTTGCCATACCATTGAAGACTGCAAGGGTAAATCTGGTGATGTTAATATTACAGCCACTTTTTTCAAATCTCCAAATTTTATCCGAATGATGATTTAAAAAATCCAAGGAACTTATTGAACATAACCACCAAATAAATATTTCAATAGTGGACAACAAAAGCTTCTAAGAGCTCTATGCATGAAGGAAGCATAAAATCTCTGGATCTAAATTTCAGTTAAAAGAAAAAATTGACATCTGCAGCTTTTACCCATTATTTGTTAAAAATAAATATTGTTCCAAATATAATTAAGAGCTACAATAAACGAGATGAGACGCAATACTTCAAAGCGTTTCATAACACAAAAAGGTTTCCAAATAAACAAAACGGTATCCATTACAGCATACCCGTAGATTTTTGTGTGTTCATAAACCAGTTATCAACCTAACCATCACGACACCTTTGTTGTTGAGATATTAAGTTACATAGCAGTGTTTGTGAAACCAAAACTTCACAGCTTGAATGATTTTCTATACGGCAGGTATCAGACTCTTCAAAGGACAGTTATTTGTGAGACTGAAACAATTCAGGGACAAAAGTGTTGGATTTCCTGATGATAAAGAATACATTGTTGTGTTTCAAAAAGACCAATCTCCGGAGTATAGCTACACGTGTGGACGGACCTTCCTTTCTGGATCTGGTGAGTGGTAAAACGCTTTGATTTTGTTGTTGTTGTTGTTGCTGTTGTTGTTGTTGTCGTTGTTACTGTCGTTGTTACTGTCGTCGTTGTTGCTGTTTTTGATGTAGTCGTTTTATTGTTGTTTTTCTGTTTTTGTTGTTGTTGTTATTGTTGTTGTTGTAGCTGTTATTGTCGTCGACGTTGTTGCTTTAGTTGTTTTTGTCGTCGTCGCTGTTGTCGTCGTCGTCGTCGTCGTTGTTGTTGTTGTTGTTGTTGTTGTTGTTGTTATTTTTTAAAATCAATGATTCATGTTTATTATACAGTTCAGATTAGTCGTTGGCTCACTCGTGGGGCCTAACCTTTTCTGTTTCTATTCCATGTTATCACCATCCTGTTTCGTTCTTGGTGGGACTATAGCTGTAACACCGTTAGTTCCTTGTACTTTAAACAACAATCACCCCCTTAACTTTTGTTTTAGTATGAGTTTTACGGCACTTGCAAAACAATTAAGTCATATATGGGGTCTGGTCATATATGTGTACGAGATTAGAAGCGTTACAAGAGAGTTACAAATTTAAAAAAAGAAGTAGGAGAGATGAGGATGATTAAATATGTTTGATAGGAAAGAAGGAGCAAACTGTTGCACCCAGAGCCTCCTCCCTCCCTCCCCCGCCAAACGCCGACCTCCTCTTGTGGCGAGATACATGCTATTATACGTAACTGACGCCAATGCACTGCTTGAGGCAGTCTGACCTCTATATTGTTTCCAGTTTGACGCTGAATAAAAAAAGGTGTAAAGACATAATGTCCATTTTAGGAGTGT
>NW_004799422.1:15071-17449 GCF_000002075.1 Aplysia californica | reverse complement strand
CCACCCTTAATAGTTCTTTTCCTTTTGACGTGTCGGATGCGACACAGGTTTTACCGTCAGACACATCTTAACCGAATGTCTAGACTTTGGAGAGATCCGAAGGAAATATTATAAATGCAAGAAATTGCAAGACATTTTTTCCATCGTTGTTCCCAGCTGAATATTGAATTTTATGAAGACCATTGGCCTTTATGGCAAATTGTAAAGTGAAATCGTACTATTTAAAATGTTTATTGTTATTTATAAATGTTGTTTTTAAATTAAAAATATATTTACACCGAATTTTAATATTTTTGCATTTTAAAGCCCAAAAGATAACCAACCGTGCAGTGAACTGTTGCGAATATAAACAACTTATGTTTCGCGCGCTCATATGA
This sequence comes from Aplysia californica, assembly GCF_000002075.1. Taxonomy (NCBI): domain Eukaryota; kingdom Metazoa; phylum Mollusca; class Gastropoda; order Aplysiida; family Aplysiidae; genus Aplysia; species Aplysia californica. The sequence goes on along the minus strand of NW_004799422.1, from coordinate 17,072 downwards.
CCTTATGCAGTTGCGAGCGCCGTAAAACCCTGTATTACTAACTTTTGACGTCAAACAATAAGGTGGTCTCAAAATTCACACCAAAATGAAACAGGCGTTAACAACAACTAACATCTGCCTCATATGACCTTATGCTGTTGCGAGCGCCGTAAAACCTTTTCTACTTCTAAAACTAAACTTACCTCTGCCGTCACTTGTTGCCAGCTACCTGAACTAAGACTAAGAGAAGGCGCTAGAGAGAAAAATATAAGTAGCTAACGAGATGTGGGGACTGACAACCTCTGATCATTCGTTTATTAATTTTCATAAGAGCTATTTATTAAATCCCCCAAGGCTTGGAAAGAGCTCAGCAAACTCTCGAAGTTTGTCAGATTTGATGCTTACATCCAAGTTGGAGTTGGTGGTTGGCGGGTGCTTTGGTGTGGTTTGCTCATTCTTTCCTATCAAACATCTATCGTCCTTATCTCCTCTCCTTCTTTTTCTGTTTGTTACTTTCTTGTAACAACTCTAATCTTCGGCACTTATATGACCTTATTGTGTTGCAAGTGCCATAAAATTCTTTCTAAAACTAAAACTGAAACAATGTTATTTTCAGCACAGCTGGTACACCTATTTTTTTCTATATACAAGATACGTCAATCGTTCTGAGTATAAAATCCTACTGATAAAAGTACGCTTTTGCCCGCTATTTGGAGCTGACTTGCTCCAGTACACCAAGGGTCTCCTGTCTCTGTGGGGGCCAAATGTGTGTAACCGTGACGTCACACGCGAAAGACATTTATACTTATTTTAGGGATGGGAGGTCTGGGGGGTTTGTGGGTGCTCTGGTGTGGTTTGCTCCGTCTTTCTGATCATCTATCGTCTCATATAACAATATGCGGTTACGAGCGCCGCAAAACCTCTACTAAAACTAAACTAAACTAAAACATATATTGTCTTCATCTCTCCTCATTCTTTTTTTTTGTATATCCTACTCTCTTGTAACACATCTATTCTGTGGGTGGTTGACGGGTGCTCTGGTGTGGTTTTACTCCTTCTTTCCTTTCAAACATATATCGTCTTTATCTCCCCTCCTTCTTTTTTGTGTTTGTTACTCTCTTGGAACACCTCTAATCTTCGGCACTTTTATGACCTTATTGTTTTACAAGTGCCGTAAAACTTTTACGAAAACTAAAAAATCTAATCTTCGGCACTTAAAAGACCGTATTGTGTTGCAAGTGTCGTAAAACTCTTAAAGGAAAACTAAAAGGAATGGGAGGCATAACTGTACTTTTACCATCCTACATGTTCTGCTTTAAAGTAGATGGTTTAATGTTGCAATAAACGTGCGATCTAATACCAGGTGCCCATTGGCACGATCAGGTCGGGTCGGGTCGGTTTGCAAAGCGGCTATCGTGGCCCAAATCGATCGCTCGACTCGTCGCATCAAAAGCAAACGCGTTTGTTTTCAAGCGACGAGTCACGCGAACGACCAGGCCCGGCCCGACCCGATCCCATCCGCAAAGGGCACCTGGTATACAGCCAAAAACTCCAGGTCAAATACAACAGACATGAGGTCAATGTAGACAGAGAGGAGAAACCTGAAGGAACAAATGTGCCTTAAAAAGGTATAATATAACTCGTCTGTTAAACTTGACGTTGACTTCCGAAAACAAATTGTAAAGCGAGCTGACTAAACGAATCGTATTCAAACCTTAAGGAAATAGATACATCACGCTTACAGGTGAAGTTTAATAATGTATAAGTATGAAATAATAAAAGACAGATTATAGTTAAAGAATATGGCAATACATGTAATAGAAAATCTACAAATTTGACGTGGGTGGTTGGCGGGTGCTCTGGTGTGGTTTGCTCCTTCTTTCCTATCAAACATCTATCGTCTTTATCTCTCCTCCTTCTTTTTTGTGTTTGTTACTCTCTTGTAACACCTCTAATCTTCGGCACTTATATGACCTTATTGTGTTGCAAGTGCCGTAAAACTGTGACTAAAAACTTTTACTG
>NW_004799422.1:8463-14971 GCF_000002075.1 Aplysia californica | reverse complement strand
CCCAGAGCCTCCTCCCTCCCTCCCCCGCCAAACGCCGACCTCCTCTTGTGGCGAGATACATGCTATTATACGTAACTGACGCCAATGCACTGCTTGAGGCAGTCTGGCCTCTATATTGTTTCCAGTTTGACGCTGAATATAAAAAGGTGTAAAGACATAATGTCCATTTTAGGAGTGTAAGTCTGTGAAACTTCTATTTTCTCACAACCATGCGCCATGGAGTTCGAAACCTGACAGTAACAGTGATCCTATAATCGACATAAGAGTAGGCTTCGGCCACCCGTGCAAAATTTTAAAAATTCCTTCCAAATTGAAAATGTTTTTTCAAATGTGTCTCGCACGCTCATACGACTTAAATATGCGAGTGGAGTAAAGCACTTAACCGAAAATCACTCTCTCTTTTCTCCATCTTTCTCTCTCTGCCCCCTCCCCCCACTCTGTCTGTCTGTCTGTCTGTCTGTCTGTCTGTCTGTCTGTCTGTCTGTCTGTCTGTCTGTCTGTCTGTCTGTCTGTCTGTCTCTCTGTCTCTCTGTCTCTCTCTCTCTCTTTCTCTCTCTCTCTCTCTCTCTCTCTCTCTCTCTCACACACACACACACACACACACACACACACACACACACACACACACACACACACACACACACACACACACACACACACACCTGCTTATTAGAGGGTCAAATCTGACCACACTTCCCACATTTAACAAGCATAGTGAAGGGTCATTGAATTCGTAATCAAATTTGAGAAAAAAGTTTCGTTGCTAGGGAGAAGGTGGCCATGTTGGATTTTGTTGATATGTCTTACCATATGAATAGCACACAAATTTTGCATGGAGATAAGACATTATTTTGCATGCATGTTAGCAGACCATAGATCTACAAACAATTCTAAAAACTAATTAGAACATTTTAATGAATTTTTTTCCTGAGGTAGTATTCAAGTTTGTAAAAATACGGTGAAAATTCACACCCCAGACACCACCAACAAAAATACATTCCATACATCAAAAATTCATCAAACAAATATTTAGTGTTACAACTTCTCTTCATTCTGTGATTCATGAAGATTAGATGAAAAATTTTAGAGAATTTTTTTTTAAGTTCACAGAAAAAACACTTTTTGAGATAACGGCCGATAAAGAAAAATAAAAGATTGACTTTATGAGGAAAGGGTGGTGACTAACATGCTCAGTATGGGAAAAAAGGCTTTAGGTGGTTCTTATGCGATGAAATAGTTATAGGAGAGACTGAAGAAGCAACAAATGCCTACATCTCAAAAACCACAATTTTGACCCCAATAAGGACTTTCAGGGAGTAGCCCTCCCCCCCCCTTAATAGTTCTTTTCCTTTTGACGTGTCGGATGCGACACAGATTTTACCGTCAGACACATCTTAACCGAGTGTCTAGACTTTGGAGAGATCCGAAGGAAATATTATAAATGCAAGAAATTGCAAGACATTTTTTCCGTCGTTGGTCCCAGCAGAATTTTGAATTTTATGAAGGCCATTGGCCTTTATGGCAAATTGTAAAGTGAAATCGTACTATTTAAAATGTGTATTGTTATTTATAAGAGTTGTTTTAAATTAAAGATATATTTACACCGAATTTTAATACTTTAGCATTTTAAAGTCCAAAAGATAACCAACCGTGCAGTGAACTGTTGCGAATGGAAACAACTTGTGTTTCGCGCGCTCATATGACCTTATGCAGTTGCGAGCGCCGTAAAACCATGGACTACTAACTTTTGACGTCAAACAATAAGGTGGTCTCAAAATTCACACCAAAATGAAACAGGCGTTAACAACAACTAGCATATGCTTCATATGACCTTATGCAGTTGCGATCGCCGTAAGACCTCTTCTAAAACAAAACTAACCTCTGCCGTCACTTGCTGCCAGCTACCTGAACTAAGACTAAGAGAAGGCGCTAGAGACAAAATAGCTAACGAGATGTGGGGACTGACAACCTCTGATCATTCGTTTATGTATTTCATAAGAGCAGTTTATTAAGTCCCCCAAGGCTTGGAAAGAGCTCAGCAAACTCTCGAAATTTGTCAGATTTGATGCTTACATCCAAGTTGGAGTTGTTGGTTGGCGGGTGCTTTGGTGTGGTTTGCTCATTCTTTCCTATCAAACATCTATCGTCCTGATCTCCTCTCTTTCTTTTTCTGTGTTTGTTACTCTCTTGTAACAACTCTAATCTTCGGCACCTATATCACCTTATTGTGTTGCAAATGCCATAAAAGTTCTTTCTAAAACTAAAACTGAAACAGTTATCTTCAACACAGCCGGTACACCTATTTTTTTCTATATACAAGGTACGTCAATCGTTCGGAGTATAATATCCTACTGATAAAAGTACACCTTAGCCCGCTCTTTGGAACTGACTTGATCCAGTACACCAAGGGTCTCCTGTCTCTGTGGGGCCAAATGTGTGTCACTGTGACGTCACTCACGAAAGACATTTATACTTATTTTAGGGATGGGGAGTGTGGGGGGTTTGTGGGTGCTCTGGTGGGGTTTGCTCCATCTTTCCTATCAAACATTTATCGTCTCATATAAGCTTATGCATTTGGTTGCAATCGCTGTAAAACCTCTACTAAAACTAAACTAATCCATAATATATTATCGTGTTTATCTCTCCTCCTTCTTTTTTTGTGTATGCTACTGTCTTGTAACACATCTATTCTGTGGGTGGCTGGCGGGTGCTCTGGTGTGGTTTGCTCCTTCTTTCCTATCAAACATTTATCGTCTTGAAATCTCCTTCTTTTTGTGTTTGTTACTCTCTTGTAACACCTCTAATCTTCTGCACGTATATGACTATATTGTGTTGCAAGTGTCGTACAACTCTTAAAGGAAAACTAAAAGGAATGGGAGGCATAACTGTACTTTTACCATCCTACATGTTCTGCTTTAAAGTAGATGGTTTAATGTTGCAATAAACGTGCGATCTAATAGCAGGTGCCCATTGACGCAATCGGGTTCGGTCGGGTCGGTTTTGCAAAGCGGCTATCGTGGCCCAAATCGATCGCTCGACTCGTCGCATCAAAAGCAAACGCGTTTGTTTTCAAGTGACGAGTCCCGCGATCGACCAGGCCCGGCCCGGCCCTGCCCGACCCGACCCGACCCGATCAAATCCGCAAAGGGCACCTGGTATACAGCCAAAAACTCCAGGTCAAATACAACAGACATGAGGTCAATGTAGATAGAGAGGAGAAACCTGAAGGAACAAATATGCCTGAAAAAAGGTATAACATAACTCGTCTGTTAAACTTGACGTTGACTTCCGAAAACAAATTGTAAAGCGAGCTGACTAAACGAATCGTATTCAAACCTTAAGGAAATAGATACATCACGCTTACAGGTGAAGTTTAATAATGTATAAGTATGAAATAATAAAAGACAGATTATAGTTAAAGAATATGGCAATACATGTAATAGAAAATCTACAAATTTGACGTGGGTGGTTGGCGGGTGCTCTGGTGTGGTCTGCTCCTTCTTTCCTATCAAACATCTATCGTCTTTATCTCTCCTCCTTCGTTTTTGTGTATGTTACTCTCTTGTAACACCTCTAATCTTCGGCACTTATATTACCTTATTGTGTTGCAAGTGCCGTAAAACTCTGACTAAAACTAAAACTAAACAAATTTGACCCTAATGTCGATTTTTGGCTAATTTGTTCATTTGTAGATTGCGAGAGGTAACTCATTTTGTCAGCACGCCACACAATTCAAGAACTTAGTGGGTGGTTGGCGGGTGCTCTGGTGTGGTTTGCTTCTTCTTTCCTATCAAACATCTATCGTCCTTATCTCCCCTCCTTCTTTTTTATGTTTGTTACTCTCTTGTTACACCTCTAATCTTCTGGCGCTCAGATGACCTTATTATACAGTTGTGAGCGCCGTGAAACCTCTTCTAAAACAAGCAACAACACTTATCTCGACTAAGCACGGGTGTCTTCGTCATTTTCTCGCTGACGTCATGTTACAGTTTGACACATTTTCAAGGAGACATCTACTCGCAGAAAGCATAACTAACAGATGATAATAATTTACTAACACCAATGCAATACAATAAATAGTATTCTTCTGTAACCCCCAACCGCTCTGCCTCTTAAACGCCTTACGCTCTCTCCGCCCCCCCCCCTCCCCCCGCCCCCTTTTTAAAAAATCTAAAAACAACGAAATACCAAGGCTGTCAATATCCCCTCACCTTTTTTCTCATTCTAAGAAAAAGGAGAAAGGAAAAAAGAAAAAATTCCGCTTAGCGACATAAAAAAAAAAAAATCGAGATTCTTTAAATTATAAATTCACATTGTTACTGGCTATCATATCATAATTAATTGTTTTGACAATTATTTCCGTATTATTATGCAGCAGCTTAGATTGAATAGGGTTTACACTTCTATCAACACTGTTAGGTCATTAAAGAGGCAACATATCCGACTTTAAAAATAGTGAAATGGTATAGGTTTAACGCCCCTGTCAACACTATTATATTTTAAAAGCCGGGCTTCCGAGTTTAACGTCCATCTCCGAAAGGACCGAGCCAAACGGGAAATTCGTGTAAAGTGTCTATCCCAAGGACACAACGTCGGACCGAGCTGACGCTCGAACCCCCGAACTCGCAATCTCACGATTAGGACTCCGGTAGCCTAACCACTAGACCACCGACGCCACTTATCGACGTCTGTCTACGATGATAAAGAGCGAAATGTGGGTGGTTGGCGGGTTGTCTGGTGTGATTTGCTTCTTCTTTCCTTCCAAACGTCTATCGTCCGTATCTCCCCTTCTTTTTTTGTGTGTTTGTTACTCCCTTGTAATACCTCTAATCTTCTGTCGCTTATATGACCTTATGCAGTTGTGAGCACCGTAAAACCTCTTCTAAAACTAAAGTGCGAAATGTGTTGAGAGCCTTGACAACTCAACAACAAAATGATCGGAGATAAAAAAAAACCCATCCTAATCTGAGATTCGAACCAGGGTTCCGTACATAGTCCAGCATGATGCCGACTGAGCTAACGGAACGACGGCCATTGTTATTACTATTTTTGTCTGTATTCTTGTGCAACAGTCTTCGTGTACTGGGATGAGCACTCTTTGAGTGGTGTAGATGTTTGTGGGTTGTTGATGCGTGCTCAGGTGTGGATTACTTCTTTTTTCTTTTCCTATTAAAAACTATCGTACTTCTCTCTCCTCCTCCTTTTTTGTGTTTGTTACTCTCGTCTTGTAACACCTCTAATCTTCGGCACTTAGAGGGTGGTTGGCGGGTGCTCTGGTGTGGTTTACTTCTTTTTTTTTCTTATTAAAAACTATCGTCCTTCTCTCTCCTCCTCCTCCTCCTCCTCCTCCTTTTTTGTGTTTCTTACTCTCGTGTATCACCTCTAATCTTCGGCACTTAGTGGGTGGTTGGCGGGTGCTCTGGTGTGGTTTACTTCTTTTTTTTTTCCTATTAAAAACTATCGTCCTTCTCTCTCCTCCTCCTCCTCCTCCTTTTTTGTGTTTCTTACTCTCGTGTAACTCCTCTAATCTTCGGCAGATGAAAACAAATATGACCTTATGGTGTTGCAAGTGCTGAAAAACGTTTACTAAAACATGGATGTTTACGTAAACGTGAACTAAAAAAACAGAGAGAGAAATGCGCAGCAACTAATCTTGAGGAACGTTTCATTTGTCTGCGACTCACGAGGAAGGGAATCTCCTCACCTGCGCGTGCAGGCAAAAATGCTTGCATGTTGAAGAATCGATCTCTCCCTATAATCGTTTCTCTACCCGTACTTTCTCCACTCCCCCCCCCCTTCCCCCCATCTCGCTTTTCTATTCCGTTAAACTATTTTTATGTGCCTTGCAATTTTTCCTCCATTATAGTTTGTTCCGTCGTTTTCCATCGCTGCCGCCACTTTTTCAACCGGAACACTTGACCTTTCGCGCGCTGGCAAGCTTCTATGACGTAATCATTAAATGTGTAGCGTACCCCTGGGGGAAAGGGAACTAGCGTGACGCTATGGCGTGCGGGCAGACTTGGAATGTTCCAGCAAAGCTAATATTTACAAGAGACGCCTCAGGGCAAATAATAATGGCGAATTTTTCAATTTACCTGAATTGTATTGGGTTTTGTTTGGAATTGTTGCTGTTTGGTTTTTGAATAATACGTTGTTGTTTTTTTTCTCCTGAGTTTAAATGTCCAATTTCTGTAACTTTCTCATGTCATGGCGGTCTCGGGCATACATACTAAATTGAGTGTAATATGGGTGGGAAAGGGGAATAATTATATGATAATATATATTTTTTTCAATTTCTCCGTGGTTCTAACACGGAAGAGAGGAGGAGAGAGCAAGACGAGGTCGCGGTGGTGATGTGAAATAAACAGACACAGAGTGAGTGAGAGAGAGAAAGAGAGAGAGAGAGAAAGAGAGAGATAGATAGATAGCAAGGGAGAGAGAGAGGGAGAGAGAGAGACGAGAGAGACAGTGAGAGACGAGAGAGAGAGAGGGAGTGTGTGTGTGTGGG
>NW_004799422.1:7390-8363 GCF_000002075.1 Aplysia californica | reverse complement strand
CAGATGAAAACAAATATGACCTTATGGTGTTGCAAGTGCCGAAAAACATTTACTAAAACATGGATGTTTACGTAAACGTGAACTAAAAAAACAGAGGGAGAAATGCGCAGCAACTAATCTTGAGGAACGTTTCATTTGTCTGCGACTCACGAGGAAGGGAATCTCCTCACCTGCGCGTGCAGGCAAAAATGCTTGCATGTTGAAGAATCGATCTCTCCCTATAATCGTTTCTCTACCCGTACTTTCTCCACTCCCCCCCCCTTCCCCCCATCTCGCTTTTCTATTCCGTTAAACTATTTTTATGTGCCTTGCAATTTTTCCTCCATTATAGTTTGTTCCGTCGTTTTCCATCGCTGCCGCCACTTTTTCAACCGGAACACTTGACCTTTCGCGCGCTGGCAAGCTTCTATGACGTAATCATTAAATGTGTAGCGTACCCCTGGGGGAAAGGGAACTAGCGTGACGCTATGGCGTGCGGGCAGACTTGGAATGTTCCAGCAAAGCTAATATTTACAAGAGACGCCTCAGGGCAAATAATAATGGCGAATTTTTCAATTTACCTGAATTGTATTGGGTTTTGTTTGGAGTTGTTGCTGTTTGGTTTTTGAATAATACGTTGTTGTTTTTTACTCCTGAGTTTAAATGTCCAATTTCTGTAACTTTCTCATGTCATGGCGGTCTCGGGCATACATACTAAATTGAGTGTAATATGGGTGGGAAAGGGGAATAATTATATGATAATATATATATTTTTCAATTTCTCCGTGGTTCTAACACGGAAGAGAGGAGGAGAGAGCAAGACGAGGTCGCGGTGGTGATGTGAAATAAACAGACACAGAGTGAGTGAGAGAGAGAAAGAGAGAGAGAGAGAAAGAGAGAGATAGATAGATAGCAAGGGAGAGAGAGAGGGAGAGAGAGAGACGAGAGAGACAGTGAGAGACGAGAGAGAGAGGGAGTGTGTGTGTGTGGGAGA
>NW_004799422.1:5797-7290 GCF_000002075.1 Aplysia californica | reverse complement strand
GAGGAAAGAGAGGAAGAGAGAGAGAGAGAGAGAGAGAGAGAGATAGAGAGAGACAGAGAGAGAGAGAAAGAGAGAGATGTGGGGAGAGGGGGGCACCTCTTTCAAGTCTTGTGCTTACATATTGATTTACATCCTATTTGACATTGTAACGTCCATCCCTCCTCAATAAGACACCCAGGTGGGCAGGGTGACCTGGGTGACAGATTTCGCTTTAGTATGTCCACCATTTGCAATTTTCCCTCAACAACACTTAATAAGTGTTTTTGAACTGCTTAAGTCTGTCGGTGTCAGGACAAAAACCTCGCCAGTCATGGACTATAATTGTGTAGAGAATTAACAATCTTTGTGGGTGGTTGGCGGGGGCTGTGGTGTGGTTTGCTTCTTCTTTCCTATAAAACATCTACCGTCCTTATTATTTCCCCTTCTTCTTTTTTATGTTTGTTACTCTCTTGTAACACCTCTCCTCAAATCTTCTGGCGCTCATATGACCTTATACAGTTGCAAGCGCCGTAAAACCTCTACTAAAACTATAAAACAAAAACCACTTAGAAAAATGCTAGACCATAGACGCCGGTGTCAATACGTGTCTCAGGATCCGTCTCAAAAGCGAGAGGTGTCAAAGGTAAATGTTATTATCTAGCCTAGCAATTACTACAGGTCTTTTGATAATAACGTAAGCCTGCTTCCTGGTCTATCAAGACTGTCGATTGTGTGTGCGTGTGTGGGTTTTCGGTTTGGTTTGGTTTGTGGTTATTTTTGTGAGGTTTTATTAATTTTTTTTAGGGGGGGGGGGTGAAAACACCTCCTGCAGAAAAAAGACAACGAAGATGAGGATAAAAAGCAGCAGATGATTGCTCTTATTAATGTCCTTCTATTGACTTGTATGAGGGGAGAAGGAGACTGACCAAGAAGGTGAGGGCTGTTACTTATTTCTTATGATGTATATCATATTATGTCTGTAGTGAAGTTTGTTCCTTCTTTTTTATTTACTTTATTATGTCTCAGTTGGCATCATGCCTGTCTTCAGTGCGGATGATCTTGGTTCGAACCCACAACTGCACCACCCCGATATTGGATAGTCTGGGGTTTTTCAAGGTTTTCCATCCTATCTGCTCGGTCGCATAACAAAATTGACCTTCCAATCGAAGGTCACACTTGTCAAAAACCGTATTGCTAATAGAGAAGTTAGAGCATTATCAGACCAATAAGCCGACAATTGACGCCTCAACCGAAAATGACGTTTTGAAAGCGTTATCTGTTGTAGAATATTATGCTATTATGACAGCGGTGCAGTTAGGCCTTGACATTCTGAATCGTGGTCACCATGGTGTCAAACGATTCGCTAAATTATGGGAGTGTGGATTTGATGCGACGTGGCATCTCTGTCAAAAGCTCTGGGTATTTTTTTTCCTTTTTATTATTTTTTTTTTGGGGGGGGGTTCGTTTCGTTTCGTTTCGTTTCGTTTCGTTTCGTTTTGTTTTGTTTTTTCTTC
>NW_004799422.1:3807-5697 GCF_000002075.1 Aplysia californica | reverse complement strand
AAAGGCATCGCTTATTATGAAATTATTTTTGTTTCGTTTAGTTTTTTGGTGGTGGTAAAAAGAATTACAAGCATTTGAAGTAAAACAAAAAAAACCCACAAAAAAAGCAACTGCAACTGGTTTTTATAATGTAATACATGTATATTAAGTGCGATGAAACAAAGCAAGATGATTTGTTTTCCTCGTAATTTATCCCGTAATGTAAAATTAACTTGCACAATAATCTTATTTATCTGAATATGAATTCTACTGTTTGTAATTTTCCTGTTTAAGTGTTGATATGGTTTTCCTAGAGTTCCAGTCACGTTGTGTATAGCTTTATATGTTCGTTGGGGAGCGTTGCAATAATATTATTATGGTGTGTTGTTCTGATTTGAATACGTTCTTTTGTCTATTAATTGTTACTACTTCTTACATCTAAAAAAGGGCTAAAGGTTAAAGGCCATATTGTTCATACACTGTTTATGAAATATGACGAATTTGTAGTTTTACCACCCCATCGACACTATCTAGATCATTTAGGGAGCATGCCGGGGGATGTTTCGACCCTGGCCGAGAGGGATTGGGTTGAAGAAAGAAGTACCGTGATTGGCTTTATTCAGAAAACATAATGATATAGATAGTAGCTCGTGGTAAAAAAATTAGCGGCACCCTGAGCATACCGAATCTCTAAAACGCCCAAAATTGTTACGGTTAATGTGAGTGCGATATTATTTAAGTTTAACGCACGTTGCAACACTTAATTTTCTTTTCAAGGCCGACCGCCCAATTAATACTACCCGTGTTCTGCAGAATTTCAGTTTCATTTTGCACTAACTTCACGTCTTGAAGACTGAAAGTTATTGCTTTTAAGGGGATTTACCTGAAATCCCAAAAATCGGAGTTACTACGCCAGCCAGTGTCAATACAAACTTCAAGCCAAGTCGCAAAAGCCGAGAGGGGTCAAAGACAAAGGTTGTTATCTATATGTGAAGTGAGCTGACAAAATGAGTTACTTCTCGGATTCAAGCCTTACGGAAATAGAAACATCATGCTTATAAGGGAAGTTTTACAATTTAAAAGTATGAAATAATAAGAGGTATGTTATACATACAAATAGAGCATCAATAGAAGATCTACTAATTTGACCTCTGTGTTGATTTTTAGCCAATATCTCCATTTGTGGGTTGTGAGAAGTAACTCATTTTGTCAGCACGCCACACATATGAAACATTATGACTGTTTAAGAACAAGAACGTAAGCCCGCCTCCAAAAAGCCATGAAGTCATGACATTATGAGTCGATGGAGGCGTAAAAAAATTAAATAACAATTTTAATGTTTTATATTAAAACCGAAAAATTAGGGTTAGTATAAAGTATCACTACTCTCACGATAAGGAAGGTCAGGATCACCACCAACAGAATAATCTAGTCTAGAACCGTCTAGACGGAATTTTCGAGATTTTATAAATGGTACTTCTTAATGTACTAAATAGAACACGTTAATAGTCCCCGGCGCCGAGTCAAATTGAGAATTAGCTGGTTTAATGTTGGTAAGACATGTCTGTTAAAAGTTAGCGTGACACCGCTCAGTGTTGGTGGCGTGCTCTTCTGACATTTTCTAGCGCCGGTTACAGATCGATTGGTTTTCTCTGATCGTGACCCATTTACACCTGTTGGAAGGTAGATGATTCCAGACTATTTATTGACGGCACGACATGCGGTGGCAGGTGGGCGGGTGTTTGGCGGGTGCTGTGGTGTGGTTTGTTACTTGTTTCTTTTTAAAATGTTATTTTATAATGTCTATCGTCCTTATCTCTCCTCGGTTCATTCTATTTTTTTTTTCGTTTCGTTACTATCTAAAAACATCTGTTCTAATTGTCGGTACTTTCGTTTATATTATGATCTATT
>NW_004799422.1:0-1041 GCF_000002075.1 Aplysia californica | reverse complement strand
GACGCCTTTGGTTTTTTTCAGTTTTGAAACAGTTTTGCTTCATAAAGCTAAATTTATTTATTTCGCCGATCGCTTTTGTTGGCCGACGCTTCTGTTTCTGTAGTTGTAGAAAATCCGGAAGTGATATTTTGCGAGGCGCATTTTGACTTGAGAGTATAGATCTAGACCTGCTAATTGTTTGCATCTCTCTCCCATTCCAGTAGAGGATAAATATAGTAGGCCAATTACTTTTAGTTGATACTAAAGCACCGATCATCCCTTTCATCGAAAGGGGGCCCAGCTAGTATTGTATAATCATAAAGCCTGTTCACTTGCCTTATTTTTTAAATGAAAAAACACACCCATCTCTCTCGATAAGAAGTCGAGATATTTGCGATTGAAGGAGATGGGGGTTGTCTTGTGTCAGATGTAAAAACAACGAGGAAAGGGCTGTTAAGGTTTGATGCCTTCTAAAGCTAGAATGTTCTTGTAAACTGCAAATTTATTTGTGTTTGCTTTTTGGGGCCTTTAATTAACGTTTTTCAATAAAAACCTGCACAGAAATGTGTCTTCAAATGAACGTACAAAGTGTGGAGCCCAAAATAAAACGGTCGATAAAAAATTGGCCAAGGGGCGGGGAAATGTCGGGTTCTTCAATTGTATCATTTTGACGAGCGCCTGATTTCACAAGGAATGCACACTTTTACATTTTTGTGTATTTATTTTTGCTTTATTTCTTACTCAGTGTTGATTGAAATGAACGCTATTGAACATTTTGCTCTTGGGCTCAATAATTACTTTTTGTTATTCACCTTGGTTAAAGAGCTATCCTAGCGATTAGTCAGTGGTAATGTTTTAGATGAATGACGAAAACATTCTAGTTCTTATTACACCCTCTGCTCCTCTCCCTTTTCCACACACACACACAAACATACTCACATATTCACACTCACTGACTTTACTCCCAGCCCCCAACTGTTATTTCCCTGGTATGTCCTTACATCGTCTTGACCAAACTTCTACTCTGCATACGGTAAACACATAACAAATATTAAAGTATTT